>NW_022883308.1:0-13011 GCF_011952255.1 Bombus vosnesenskii | reverse complement strand
CTATTCGACCGACAGACCGACGATACATTGTTGGGCCTGTCGGTGCTTCGACTTTCTGGCGACATTGTTTATAGTTCGCCCGATATTTCTTAGGCCTTTCGTCCACGATACTACATATATATATATATATATATAAAACATATAAAATATATATATATATATAAATATTGTATATAAAACAAAATACATCTAAAAAATAATAATAATAAGGAACCTCTGATGGAAATGCCTCCGCAAACATTGTCCGAACGACGATCACCGAAGCCTAGGGAAACAACAAAAAAGGAAAAAACATTAAAATCGCAAAAACAACCATAATATGCGAATATCCAAACTTACGAAAAATAACTCGAAGAAGGAGGTCCTTGTTGTGGGAGAGCAGCGGAATTGCGCGTGTTGCCCGAGCAAACATCGAGGTGATAATGATGCTGCAGCCGCCGGCCCTTGCACGCGCCGAAGAAACACGGGTAATTCCCACGGTACAAAACATAGAAGTTTCTCGCGGAAAAGACTAGATCAGCATGGAATGCTTCAAGCCTCCTAGACGCTAGCTCAGCAGAAGCACAGGACCGATAAAAACTAAGTCGAAATACGGAATTTACATTTTGTCACGTACGATTCCAAGAAACCCAAACTGCAACATCCCGATTCCCACGGAAGCGTACCCCCAGTGGACCACCACCCCGTGGGGGATGGCATTATAAATAAGCGAAGCAACATAGAGCAGCGCTCATTATTATTCTGGTGAACATTCTTATTACGCTCATTATATTTTGTGTTCATTGTTATTACGGATCATTCGTATTACGTTTATTATCCTTGCGTTCATTATTATAGTGATCATTGTTATTACCGTTCATTATTCTTGTGCTCATTATATTTTGTGTTCATTGTTACTACGTTCGTTATTGCGCTCATCATTGCGTTTAGAAATTTTGTATAGTATTTTGCGTTTCGGGGTCTTTAGTTTTTCGGTCAAGAAAAGAGAACCGCGACTAAGTAAAAGAAAGATTTTATCTTTGAAGTCCTCATTTCATCGCTTAGACAGAAACGCGCATTGTAATTGCGGTATTAATCCAGTTAGTAAATTGTTCAGTCTGTATCGAAATAGATAAATAAAGTAAAAGTTGATAGTAAACTATATTCGAGTTCAAGTAATAAACCCAACAAAAACTTCGACGACCACCGGAGCAGCTGAGGTAATGGCACCAGACAGCACCTACTCCTCAAGGTAAGAAAATTAATTTTGAAAATTTCCTTCTTCTCTGATAATCTCGTTGCCCTCGAGAATCGAATTAGAACTTCCTATCATCGATCTCGTTTTATTTTCGTGAACGGTTTTGAAGATAGAATCATTGTTTAAACTTTAAACAAAGGAGTTGTCCGCTGTGTCGGCTTGTGCGAACCGTATTTTCAGCTACTGAAACACCCACTGATCTTCGCATTCCTCCTCCCATTGTTGGCAAAATATTGTCCGTCTTTGGGCAAGGCTTGCGAAATCACACAAGTCCCGCACAGAGAGGACCATTAAATACATCGTCGGGGTCAATCGAAAATTAAGAGCAATACCGGCATTGCTATTAACCGATATTCTTGCCATCATTGCATGCGATTGTAAGAGAGAAATAGCAGAACGATTTCCCTTCGAAACTTTAACCAAAGGATCGTTCGCTGTGTTGGCTTGTGCAAACGGTGTTTTCGATTATCGAAAACACCCATCGATCTTCGCATTCCTCCTCCCACTGTTGGTAAAATATTACCCGTCTTTGGGCAAGGCTTGCGAAATCACACGAGTCCCACACAGAGAGGATCGTTAGAATCATCCTCGATTATTAAACTCAAAAGGCAAGAAAATCATGGTAACAGAATCCATCGTAGTAAATGAATTGAGTTTCGGTTCTAACGGCAAACTACTACAGCGAAATTAAAAGAGAAGAAGAAGTCAAACGTAAAAATAAATTTATATAAAACAACGAAAAATCTCACATTCCTATCCAATCCAGCAACGCTAAAATATATATATCCGGCTAATAAAATATATATAAAGGTAATAATCTAAGCAATTCTACATTCAAATAAAAATCCGTTTAACGAGGACAAATATTTATTGTTCCCAGCTTTAATCCTCTCCCGTGCCAATATCCCTGCACATAGCAGGTTAGCCGAAAAGTGGAAATCGTTCACCAGTTGCATTAAGCGTCAGTTAACGCTACCCATTAAACGAAAAAAAATAATAAAAAATAAAATATTTTGAAATAGTCCTTAGACTATTTCTGGTGGCAGCAACTACCGTATTAATTAGAAATCTAAATCAGTATTACATACACAATAATATCAATTCAGTTTATTTCCCTTCAGATTAAATTCAAACTCAAACGAAAAAAAAATTTTTCAGTAAAATTTAAACTTAAGATTTGATCGATTTAAACAAACAAATTGATACGTAACATTAGAGATTTAAATTTTTGGTGGCAGCGGTGGGATCCGCTTCACGGAGGATTAAAGTTGGTTTAAACGGTTCGATTCGCTCCACAAAGAATTAAAGTTGTTACGATTATCGATAAAATATATACCTAAGAAATAATGTCGACTAAATTAGAATCGTTGGACAAAGACATGATCTTGATGTTGTCGGAAAAACTTAAAGCATGGGATGCGAATTTTCGCGACATGAGTACAACAATGAATAAATTACAAGACGATGTGCGTTCACTGAAAATAAAAAAAGAAATCAAGACACCCGTATCATCGCCGATAATTTCCCAAGCGACAATACCGATAGAAGTTAATCCCCAACCAATTAAGTTAAAAGATGCAATAGAGACAGTACCAGTGTTCGACGGACATCGACCCTCGGTATTTCGATTTTTAAGAGCATGCGAGCGCGCACGAAACATGGTTCCTGGGCATCAAGAATCTCAGTTAGTAAAATTATTAACGAATAAGCTTCGCGGACACGCATTTCTCGCCATAGAAGACACAGAAGTAATAAGTTTAAACGATTTCGGGAATAAATTAAAAGATATGTTCGGTCCGGGAAAAACGGTTAACGAATATAAAGGGGAATTAGCTACAATATTTCAACGACCAGGAGAAGATATTTTGGACTACATAGGACGCGTCAAAGATCTCAGACTGGCGATAATGAACGGGGAAAGGTACGAGTACGGCACCGTATTTCAAGATAGGATAGATCGAGACACGAGGGAAGCTTTCGTTAAGGGGCTTCCAAACGAGGTGTATTTACGAGTAAAGATAACAGGATACCAATCCTTGGACGATGCGTACCGCCAAGCCGTGAAAGCAACACGAGAACTAAAACAAGTGAACAATAGAATTTGATACCAACATTCGACACTTTCGAATAATTATAACCGAAACAACCGCCAGAACTGGAGATTTGTACCGCCGTCGCGGAAACATCTAAACAACCCGGGAATAGAAGAAAATGCTAGAAAAGAAGCAAGAGCAATAATTTGGGAAGAAAAATGCATAAATAAATACCTCGATAGAGATCTAAATCAAAAGAGAGATGCTGATCATTTCAACCAATCAACTTTTCAATGCAAACACCATTCCGTTGCTGTGATAAGGGATAATGTCACGTTAAATAATAAGAGGACGCACGGTGCCATAGACAGGATCATGAGTGAGAAATTTCCTGAGTTACCAAACAAGATAAATAATATTAGTGCCAAAGAACTTTCAGACGAAGCAGAAACTAGGAAATTGAACGACGAGACGACAGGCAATGCTTATCCACTGCATAATATCACAGAGATATTGGACCCGTTGGGAAGTGCGAATTGCCTCTCCACGTTCGACTTGGCAAAGATACAAAAGCAAGACTCCACGAATTTCGTGAATGTCTCAACCATAATAGGAAAAGAGATAGCGAGTGTATCTCACTCAAAAACTTCTATAAAACCATCAGAAGGAAACTTTATCGAACTCAAAGCCAAATCATTAAATTGCAAGGAAGATCACACTATAGAAAATAAAAATATAGCTATCCCTAAATCCAAAACAGAATCTATAAGCAAAAAGGTTTGTAATAAAAATTCAAAGAATAATTCCAAATCTACCAAAAATATTCCTAAACGTTCCATACAAATAAATAATAATTTAATTATAATAAGCACTTCCAGTGAAACTATTCATCCTGAAAAGGTAGAGAAAAATAAAGGTGTTGTGAATAAAGTAAATAAAGAAGGAAAAAGGGTAACTAAGGAAAAGGATTCTAAACATTTTCAAGCTGAAGAAACGCAAATTCAACGAGCCCAAAGAAATCAAAAGGGAGAAAATAGGGAATCACCAGTTGAAGATATATATAAAAACTTGAATACGCTAGCCATTGGATTATAATTGGATTAAAAATACTTTATTGGTTACTACATCTAATATTTGACGTAGGTAACATAGTAGGTAGTGCCGATCTTATGATTCCCCCAGGAAAATATAGATGGTATCACGCTATACTATATACAAAATATTTTTGGGTTAATATGGCTGCGGCACTTTCAAAAATTTGTATTTTGAATGCTATTAGCAAGCAATTGGATAATTGGATCGATGTCAGTAAACTTGCGTCTTGGCGCAAAATAAAAACTAAAATGAAGGAAAGGAACGAAATTCTCCCCGCACGAATTAGTTTTGAACATCTAGCCAGAGAACCTACTGGTGAAGTAATAATCGAAGAGAACATGGAACCAACATACTCAGAATATCTCGAAGATCTGTTCAATAAAATTTACACCGTACAACGAATGGCAAGAGAAAATTTGATAAAATCCAAACTAAGATCAAAGGAATATTACGATCGACGAATCAACCCTCAAGATTTTAAAATAGGAGATTCGATATATTTACTAAAAGAACCTAGTAAAGGAAAATTCTCCGATCAATATACTGGACCACACAAAGTGCTAGAAATCTTGCAGAACCAAAACGTCAAGATTGAAGTAAAAAGGGATTCCGCGAACGGTGCACTTAAACAAGTTAAAACTAGCGCATAATCGAAATAAACAATGAATAAAGTGATTTCAGTGGGCAACGTAGTGCAGTAGTGTATGTTGTAGCGCTGTTCGTCGAATGACACAGATAGCGAAAACATAAAAGAAAAGAAAAGGAAAATTATTATATGTGCTTCAATTATTGTTTAAATATAAAACGTGTTAACTCAATGAATAATTAACTAGTAAAAGTGAAAGTTACCTTGTGAACAAGTGATCAACATACAAGAAAGTGTACGTGTAAGTATAGGTTATGGATCGTTGTTCGTGGTACATAATGTACGACAGCTACCTAAAATAAGTGAATAAATTAGTTTCAATCGTCTCAGTGCAAAATACAAGGTTACTAAATGTTATAACTATATTGTGGATAAATCAAAAGGAGGTGTGACACTGTTCGTCGAATAATACAGATAGCGAACACCTAAAAAGAAAAAAAAGAAAATTATCATGTGTACTCCAATCATTGTTTGAATATAAAACGTGTTGATTCAATAAATAATTAAAAGAGTGAAAGTGAAAGTTACCTTGTGAACAAGTAATCATCATACGAGAAGGTTTACGTGCAAAATAGGTTATGGCTCCCTGTTTACGGAACACCATGTACAACAGCCAGCTGAAAAATAAATGAACAAATTAACTTCAATTGCCTTAATGCAAAATACAACAGTACTAAATGTTATAACAATACTGTGGAAACATGGCACTGTTCGTTGAATAACACAGATAGCGGAAGCTTGAAAAGAAAAGGTTTATTATGAGTGCTCCAATTACTGTTTGAACGTAAAACGTGTTAGTTCAACGAATAACTAAAAGAGTGAAAGTGCAACCTACCTCGTGAACAATTAATCACTATACAAGGAAGTGTACATGCATGAATTTCGCAGGTTAATAAGAAGAAATAAAATAGCTGATAAAGTATAGAAAGCGGTTAAAAAATAATCAAGATAGATTAATTGAGAGTTAGTAATAAATATAACCGCAGTAAAAGGATATTTTGTTATGCATTAATCTACGTAGTATTGTTATGTTATTTTGTAATGCCCAATAGCGGTCGCACATACAATGCATTATACACATATTGAATTAAATAAATTAAACACCACCTTTATGACCACAGATATAAGACGATCGAAGGCAGCCGTAGTAAGTATCCAAGGCATATCAAAGAATCGGATGATGTTGTGGGAACGATCCAGGTAAGTGACGCAGCATCGAAAGAGCAGAATCTGAAGAATTACAGACAATGTTAATCTAACAAATAAATTTTAATCATTAATAAGGGAACTAATTCATATCATGCATAAAATAATAACAAATGGCAAGTACAAGCAATAATAAATTAATAGGGAAAATAAGAAAAGTCAATAAACACAGAAATAGGTTAAAAATTAATCAAGATAGACTAACTAAATATTAACAACAAGACATGACTGAACTCGGTGCAAAGGAATAAAGTTATGCTACACGAAAATAACTGGTAACACAATACACAAAACATTAACTAAATTAAACAAGACTTACATAAATGCAAGTCACGTATAATCAAAACAATGACTATTGAAATTCGGTAACAATACAATCCATGCTATCACATTAAAGTAGCACACGGTATTGACACAGACAATATCATGAAATACAAAACAATATTACAAAAACACTGCTAAATAAAATTGTAATGATTAACTATTAATTAGCTATTTCAACAACACGTTACTGTTGACATTAAACCAACGCCATACCAAAGAGACACGCGAGCGGCCATGTTGAAAAATTCGTCGCACATACAAATAATAGCCAATGCAATGTAATACAGCATCATAATAGCAATGTTAGGTACTAATAAAAAAAAAACAAACAAAAAAAGAGAGAGATAAGGAAAATATTGTAATATCGTAGAATAGATTTGAATTAGAGGTCGGTTGAAAATAGAAAAAAACCGTGTACGTCGTCTTTCGTGGTTTGTTTACATCCAAGAGCGCCTAGTAACAGCGACGCGAGAAAGGATAAGCAGCGTCAAAACAGAGGTACGGTTTCATATTTCAAGGAATGGTAATCGAGAGGCCAGAGTATGTGAGTCGAAAAGTGTGTATGTGTGTGAGAGGACGAGAGCAAGAACGAGCACGACCGGGCAGGAGTGTGTTGCGAGAAGCAGAGCGAATTGAGTCGTTGAAGAGTAGAGTCGTTAGAGCGAATTGAGTCGTTGAAGAGTAGAGTCGTTAGAGCTAATTGAGTCGTTGAAGAGTAGAGTCGTTAGAGTTTTCGAGTCGTTGAAGAGTAGAGTCGTTAGAGGTTTCGAGTCGTCGAAGAGTAGAGTCGTGAGAATTGATAGAGTTGTTAGAGAGAGAGAGAGTGTGTGTGTTAGATTCGTTGTGACGAGAGTGATCAAATAACTGTAAAGTTATTCGATATAGATACGAGTATTGCATTTAGTTTCCGTTAAATATCGTTCTCTGTCCAATTTATATTTGTATATTCAATTTAATATTAATAAATTGTAAGTAATCGAAAAAAAAAAATTTCTATCCTTATTTTTCGATATTACAATATATATATAATAAATAACAATTAACATAATCATAACATATTATATATATTATATTATATACAGGGATACAGTCTTCGTACAAAGGAACAGGTCCGAACGAAGCTTATAAAAAAAAAAAAAATAAAAATAAATAATATATATGTCGGATCACGATTCGAATTTTGGGCGCGCGACGACTCTTCATGTGGACTAGCCATCGTTTCACAAAGCCGAGATTTTATTTACACGTGTATACAGGTCTATCACTAAGCTTAACAAATAATAAGTACAACTAATAATAAGTCTAACAAACACTAAGCCTAATGAATAATACGATCTACGAATAATTAAATTAAATAATACTATTAGCAATGTTTGAGTTCAAACGAATCCACGGTCACCGGGATAACTCCTTACTAAGCGAAACTAACTTAGACGCAAATGCGATCGTCGAAAATGCTCGATGTATCACTCTCCAAGGCAATCGCAAGAATGCCAGCCTCGTGGAGATTTTTCTCCCTGTACGATTGCATTTTGTTTTCTATACCCGTTTGGAAGCATCGAGAAGGTTCCAAACGCCGTTGCTAGGCACACTCGTTGGAAGCATCGAGAAAGTTCCAAACGCCGTTGCTAGGCAGTTTCTGCCTGGAGTTTTGATTACTAATACAATGTATGTCCCATTGCATCGGCACCTCCGAGGCAACATCACACGTGGCTAGGCCCGCTCTCGAGGCCGCATGCCGCCACAACCACATTTCTCGGAAAACACATACAACCACTCCAGACCTCCGTTAGATAAAACATCCATCCCGTGACCGTGGCTACGTTCAGCGACCTATTGTCACCTCGAACCCAATCTCGCTTATTACAAATCTTAAGCAATTACAACTATAATAAAATCTAGGCTAAGGTACTAGAGGATGTTCCCAAGATTTCCAAGGAAAGGCTTCGGCTTTCCTTTCATCTCCGACACGGCCATCCTGACTATCACACGTCCTCGGGTGTACCTTCGTCAACAAAACAAAAGGAAACAGGATTAGTATCATTGTGATTGGCATTCAAAGTGCCAGTTGCATTCTGCGTGCTTTCAGTCGGGTCGTAATGACATGACAGACCATTCTCGATTTCACACCCAAATGGGTCTCATCCTTCGAATCGCACATACTCTCAAAGTTCGTTACATAACCAGCCTCGTAACACAATCGCTGTCAACACTAGACCGCCTCCAGCCTCATGACATTGTCACTGTCGGTACTAGACCAGCTCCAGCTTCGTGACATCGTCGCTGTCGGTACTAGACCAGCTCCAAATCCGTGACATTGTCGCTGTCGGTACTAGACCAGCTCCAACCTCGTGACATTGTCGCTGTCGGTACTAAACCGGCTCCCAGCTTCATGACATCGTCACTTCCAGTGCCTGACCGCACTGAACTCCATCCCATGGCCGCACCTGGGCTCATATAATTCTACGATCCTCTGGGATCGGGGTACTCACATCGCCATGGTCACTGTCCTCGTCATCACAACAGACATCCAACTCCGCAGGAATGCAACTATCCGGCATTTTCCTTAACCTGTCATGACTGTACTTGTATGACCTTTTCCCATCCAGTGTTTTCAAGGTATATCGGTCTCCTTCCAGGACCTCCGATATTACAAACGGACCCCTGAATTTTGGATCCAATTTTGTCTGGTTCCTTTCTTCATTTTGGCGTAGTACCAAATCACCGGGATTAAACCTAACTACTTTAGCTTTGGTTTTATCGAATCTCTCTTTGTCATACCTAGCACTAGTTTCCATCTCTTTTATTGCCTGTTGTCTTACACTGGAGATATCTATTTCTTTTTCCTCGATGTTATCAGGTAGTAATAAGTCATACGGTCTTGCTGCTCTACCAATCAATAACTCTAAAGGACTCGATTTGGTTACGCGGTTGATGGTGCAATTCAAAGCCAATTGCATCTCCCCGATCGCGTCTTGCCATGAACGCCCGGTCGTTTCTACCGTTGTGAACATATTTTTTAACGTGCTCATAACACGTTCTACTTGCCCATTGGCCCTACTTGCACCGGTCGCGATCAAATGAACTTTGATTTGTTTGCTTGCACAGAATTCTTGAAATTCCCGGCCCGTGAAACATCTACCCTGATCTGCTATTACCCGACAGGGACTACCGAACAAAAACACGGCGGACTTAAGTGCCTTGATAACGCTAAGCGAATCCAATTTGCGTGTGTGATGTAAGTGCACGAATTTCGTAAAGGCATCGATCAAGACGACGACATACTCTTTTGAGTCATTCTTGCCACTCAGCTTGCCCGTTATGTCCATGTGCACCGTATGCCACGGTATGCCGGTCTTAGGTATAGGATGCAGTTCAGCCTGTATTTTACCTGAACTAGCCTTCGAAACTCTACAAGCATGGCAGTTCTCGACAAATTTGCGAACGTACTTCGCCATTCCCTCGAACCAATAATACTCATAGAGCTTCTCGAGCGTTTTATCCCATCCTAAGTGCATAATTGACTGATGCACATGGTTGATGACGGACCATCTAAAACCTCTCGGAACAATGGGTAAGCAAAGGGTTCTGCCCTTTCGTTGTATTTTACGGTAAAGTGTACCGGATCGCAGTTCGTAGGTATTCGCGATATCTTCCGCGAGCTCTTCGTTCTGTAATTTATTAACGATTTCGGAGATTTGCGGATCGCGACGTTGTTCCGCTAATAGCCAATCTTCGGAGATCTCGGCCAGATTAATCTCTTTCTCTGCGACCTTGTCTATCGTACGGCGATTCAAGTCTACGGGGTTTCGCGAAAAGAAATCTACGTGGGCCATTCGTTTACCCTCTCGATACATGATGTCAAAATCGAATGTTTGCAAATAAGCCCACCACCTATAAACCCGGTCGTTTAAGTTTACTTTGTTGCTGGAGGCTTTCAAGGAATTACAGTCGGTAACTACTAAGAATTTCCGTCCATGTAAGTAGTGTCGGAAATGCTTGACGGCGCTTACTACTGCTAGTGTCTCCAGTTCGTACGAATGATACCTAGATTCCGCGGGACTGGTTCTTTTACTATAATATTCGATGACTCTGTTTTCCTTTTCGACTTTGTGCATTAAAATAGCTCCATACCCCTCCGAACTAGCGTCGGTATGTAGCTCTATGGGATGATTGGGATCAAATATCATTCACTGGCGCGTCGGTCAGAACGGAAATTATCTGTTGTCTTATCTTTTCGTGCCTGTCCGTCCAAGTTATGTGCTTGTTACTAGAAGTGAGTGCGTACAAGGGTTTCATCACTTGTGAAAATTTAGGAATAAATTTTCGGAAGTAAGAGGCCAAACCTATGAACTGCCTAAGCTGTGTGACAGTCGACGGTGCAGGTAAAGAATTCAAAGCTTGTATTTTTCCCGGGTTTGGACGAACTTCTCCGTTACGAATTACATATCCCAAATAAAGTACCGACGTTTTCAGAAAAGAACATTTAGCGAAATTGAAAGAAAATCCGGCGTTTACGAGAGTGTTTAGTACAGTGTGCAACCTTTCTAGAGCTTGATCTATTGAGTCGGCGATTATTAGAACGTCGTCCAAATAAACAATGACATACGAATAAGCGAGGTCGCCTAAGGCCTTGAAAATGGCTCTCTGGAAAACGGCTGGTGCATTTTTCAACCCAAACGGCATCGTCACGTATTCGTATTGACCGTCGGGGGTAACGAACGCAGTATATTCCGTCGAGTTAGGGTGAATGGGAATCTGGTGAAATCCGCTAGCCATGTCCAGGCTAATGAAGTATCTCGCACTCTGCAATCTCGCGATTTGGTCAGCAATAAGGGGTAAGGGATACCGATCCGCGACCGTATTTTTATTCAGCGCTCGAAAGTCTACACACAATCTGTCTGAGCCGTCCTTCTTCTTCACGAGTATCATAGGGCTCGCGAACGGCGAATTACTAGGTTTTACGATTTGTGCTTTCATTAATTCGTCTATTCTCTCGCGTACTATTCTTCGCTCTTCCTCGCTAAGCCTGTAAGGGCTTCTCTGCACGGTGACGTTGGGATCAATTAGCCGTATTTCCAACTGACCCGTATTGACGCGAGTACGCGGGAAACCCGTAATGAATGATTCTTTAAATTTTTCGAGAACAGAGATTAATCGATCTCTGTCGTTACCGATCACATCAGTGTCAACCTCGTTAATGTTGACCGCATCTTCCGCGACTTTACCACAAGCGTTAACGACCTTTGTTTTACAAATAACGAGGCTATTTTGCGTGATATTTACGTCGAATCCCTGGCTCAAAATCTCGCGACCAATCATGATATCGTATTTTAGGTAATCGTCGGCAAGGACATGAAAAACTATCTCCAATGTAAGACCGTTAATACAAACAGTGGACAAAATCTGAAGTGTACTCTTAATACAAGTATTCCCGATCCCTCGCATCACTACCACATCGGTTATTCTTTTACCCGAAAATTTCGAGGTTAGGGACTCTTTGATTAACGAACACTCGGCCCCAGAATCAAAGTAAAATGGATACGACTCACCCAGATGGCTTAATCTACCAGCCGGAGCTTCCACTACACAGGAGTCGATCCGGCGTTCGTCAATGGAATCGTAGTTTCTTTTCCGCGATGATAGGCAATTAGGCGCGATATGTCCCTCCTCGTGGCATTTGAAGCAGGTCACCTTCGACGATGCGGCTGGTCGTTTTTCCTTCGGGTTTCGTATATCCTGCTCCTTCCCCGTTTGTATTTGCAGGCGACACTCCGTTCTCCTATGTCCGAGAGCACCACAGCGGTAGCACTTAATCCGAGGAACTGATAGCCTGCTTCGTTTAGCTTCAGGTTCCGTTAGTGAATTTCTTGGCGAAAATGTCGGCTGATCGTTGTAAGGGAGAATCCTCATTTCATCATGAAATTGGTCCTCCGTCCTGATATTATTCGCGAGCGTTAGTCGCCGAAAGCGTCGATCTTGTGAACTCAGTATATAAAGGGCGAGGGCATTGATCACTTCGGGCATCGTTAGATCTTGCAACTTCATCTGCAGCATGGAGCGGAGGCGACTACCGTACGCTCCCGGGGATTCAGTCTCCGACGGTCGTTCTCTGGATATCCTTAGTAACGCCGAAGCGGCTGTCTCTCTGCCACCAAAACGCGAAAGAAATTGTTCCTTAAACGTTGGCCAGGTAAGCTTTCCACCGCGCACCATTTGTGAAAGCCAATGCGCAGCAGGACCCCTTAGGGCGCGATTTAGAGCGGAAAGTAACGCACTATCTTGCATCGGGTGGTCTTTCAAAATCAAACCAGCATGAGAGCACCACGCGGATGGATCGGCGCCCGCACCTTCGGGGTCAAAACGTGGTAACGTTGCATCCTTAGATTCCGTACTCGGTCTTTGCTCCTCCGGTTTGTGCGCTAGCGTCTGAATCAACTCGCGCATAAGGACCATTTGCTCTTGTAGCA
>NW_022883307.1:0-16048 GCF_011952255.1 Bombus vosnesenskii | reverse complement strand
GTACTACATGCAGATAATAGCAGTTTGTCTGCTCTTATTCCTTTTTCCTTCGCAGCTTAAATTTACATCAACGAGATCTCCTTCGGTTCTCAGCGTATCAAAAGCACAAGTAATATGTTTTAAGTAATTATTCCACCTAAGAGAAAACTGTTGAATCCGTAAAACAATTATATTAAATTTGCAATTTTCAATCTGGAAAACATTTGACTTCAATGAGTATATTTTGATTTTTACCTGCCGGAAAACTGATGGAACAAAAATTTGTTACAACTATCATGTACTTATGTAATTAAAACAAGACAAAGCTTTTATAAATATAAAAATTGTCATAAAAATTTTGACGCAACGCATTTGAACATTTTATGACTCATTGTATTAACACCACATTACTTCTTTTTTTGTGAGTGTAATAAAAGCAATAATATTTAAAAAATACATACTTGTTTAGATGCCTTTCGCAATATGACTTTCTCATAGAGCAGGTGGCTTATTACAAAATTCACGTCATAAATGTAAATTTCTTCAACTTCCAAAGCAAAAGTTATAAGTGTCCACCCAGGAATACCCAACATTTTGAAACACTTAAATAATACAAATTTCATATTTGGGTATTACATATTTCTAACGATTGAACACTACCATGCTTACCATGCTTTCATTAGCATGTTTAAAATGACTATATATTGAAATTATTTGTATGGTATGCCCATTTCCTTATCACCCTTTATTTTTCTTTCTCCTTCTGCAGAAGAGTTGAGACTATTTGTATCCTCCCTATATTTGTCTATTATACATCCTACATACTTTCACAAATAACAAAAAATAGCAAGGTCAGATATAGCTTCAGTGTATACGGTCATCACAATGAAATGTGAATTACCTTCTGCAGATCTAAAATATTAAACGCGAAACGATGATCTTAATTTGGAATAGATTATAGATACACAATCTGTTCGTTTTTTCCTTTCTTAGCAATGATCTGTTCCATTGTCAAACAAGTATTTCCGTCAGTAGCCGGATGAAATGCAAATTTATATTGTAATATGCTTATCATTATACTGCAAGTACTTTGAATCACTGAAATTGCAGAACCATTTCCTGTTATTGAATGCAAAACATACAGCACGAACACGTTTTCCATTATCAAAAAACACCATACAAATGTCTCATCCATTGTAATAAAGTGATAAGAGATAGACACAGCACCAAGCCTGCAGCTTATAATACAACAAGTTGCACCAGTTTCTCAATTTTCCCCAATTATATTCAATGTTTACAATAATTATTCTTCATATAAAATTGCTACCTTTATCCAATGCATACCACCTCTCTCCCCCTCTTTAAAAATATGACCTTTTTCAACTTAATGTCTCCCAAAAACGTATTTAGCAGAAAGGATTCGACATCTATAACGATCCAATTAGAAACCTTTTCTAGAGACCATTATAAACGCGTTCTCTATCCAATCCTGGCTGAAACATAATTACTCGCACCCCAGTAACCCACCTCTAAGTCATTCCAATGAACGTACCATGCAAACACGAATCCAACGCGTTCCAGGAATACAAACAACTGCCTGTAGCTGTTTAGCTGTACGCGACGAGTATAATTATTTCGGGTACTCCTCCAGTGCAAAACAGACACCCAAACGACATTATTTCAACACAAAAATATTTAAAACAATAGTTATAAAAGCATGATATTTAATACCGCGCTTGACATCAGGTATAATAAAAATAAATTTCTTCAAAAAAATTTCAAGTTAAATCTTAAGCTTTTGTAATTATATCAAACTGGTCCAATTGACAATGAGCAATTTCCATCGTGTTTTGACAACTGACTCATCGTTGATGTATTTCTTCGGAATTGAAAAAGGAATGTGCATAATTTTGTCCTCCGTCAACACTCAAAATATTATCTGCATGCTATACTCAGGGATTCAATTTTATATTACGTTGCCTCATGTTCCATCACTGCTTTCCTACTATCAGTCACTTGAACGGTAATATAAACCAGTCTTCTATTTCCTATACTATTCTGCATACCATTTATCAGGAACAATACATTTTATTTGTTAATCTAATTAGATGCGAAGTTCCTCATTTGTCCTAATATCAATCAATGAATAAGTGAATTGAAATCTGTGAAAATAATGTAAAATCGGAAAATAAGGATAGAAATCTTTTCCCGATTACTTACAATTTATTAATATTAAATTGAATATACAAATACAAATTGGACAGGAAACGATATTTATTTAACGGAAACTAAATGCAATACTCGCATCTATATCAAATAACTTTACAGTTATTTTACCACTCTCGTCACAACGAATCTAACACACACACACACTCTCTCTCTCTCTCTCTAACAACTCTATCAATTCTCACGACTCTACTCTTCGACGACTCGACCTCACGACTCTACTCTTCGACGACTCGATACCTCTAACGACTCTACTCTTCGACGACTCAATTAGCTCTGATTCTCGCAACACGCACACTTTTCGATTCGCCTTGCGTAGCGAAACCGTCCTTCTTCTAACGTTGTCTATTGTTTCCCTCATACCTATGTAAGAACTACCAACTACGTGCCTTTAGTCACGTAGGCACTCTTAAATGTAAACGAAGCACAGAAACACGACGTACACGGTTTTTCTATTTTCAACTGATTTCTAATTCGAATTACTTTACGATATTACAATAAGTATCTAGTAATACGACTTCCGAACCGACGTAATTATTGCAATGATTGTTAAATTTCAAAACAATTTCCTATCCATGTTAAACATATTACGTATATGTGCATGTCTAGTATTTCGATTAGTTGCTCTACTTGCGGTAGTTCGCCATTCTGGATCATCTAGACTCAACAAAGATGCATTCAATTTACTCCATACCTTAAAAAGCTCTGTAGCGGCACAAGAGTTAGAATTTGCTTCAAACCAAGTTGTTGTTTTGCTTCGGAATATTTAGAGGTATTGTAAGGAATTATGAACTCCGGCAAAATAATGGCGCCGCTACATGTAACCGTAAAACAAGACGAATTTGTATCTTTTGACCTTCTTCTGACGATTATGAATAAACGAACGTGAGCGCAAACGATTCAGTATAAACTGTGACTAAACGTCTGTATAAATATCGTTTCGCGACAAGATCTGTTTTAAATACACTAACGAGTACACATTTTGGTAGTCTCATTATTCGATCCCCTACAGCTCTTATTAAGGAAGATAGAGGCCTGTGACAGTATTCAGCTTGGTAAACTTTGAACAGAGCATATTGATAAGCCAGAGTAACTAACATACAACCTTTTTTTTCTTTTTTCTTTTTTTTTACGTGGAGAAATCCTCATGGACACTCCGCTGTTGCAGTAATTGCGTAACAGCAGAGTAGTGTCGGACTCTTACCGACTAAAACTCCACGATGACCGCCCGACGCGTATGACAGAGGTGCTCCAGGATTCTCTAATGAATTAACTTCAGTTGCACCCCCTTCACTCGTTCTCTAGTTCTAGCCAGTCCTAATATTTCCTGACTATTGAATTGGCGTTAGGAGGGGCCATTACCCCTAGCGCTGTCTCTCCTTATTGATATTCACCGGAGGCTTGTCTTGTGTGCTTCGACAACTCGCATACAACCTGGTGGTACAAGCTATGAAAAAACTTCCCCGGACATGAGAAAACACATTTGCCCAGATAACGTACGAAAGGTATTAGAGCCCACCAAATAAGATTTGCTACAATTTGCTGTAGTACGTCACAATAAGCCTATGAGTTTCGCGCGTCAGACGATTTTCGAATTAGTTGATGCTTGGATGTTCAAGATACGGAAGCGCGGAGAGATGATACGTTTATGTACAACTTGATCATGGTGCAACCCATTCGTCAGCCAGAAAACTTCATGCACGATTTTCTAAAAAGAAACACATTTCCCCCCTTCCTTATGCCGTACCAATCCTCTCTCGTCGCTCCTTATCTCATACACAGACAGGCCAAATAATGTTGCCGATGACCGCCAACAGCCTGGGTTCATGTACGGGTCTCTTGCCTGCGACAGAAATTTGTTATGTGTAGTATGCGGGGCAGAAAAGCACTTTTGCCATTAATATGAACTAGAAGATTGCAGAAAAATTGTAAACATTTTCCAAATTTTATTAATTTCATTTCATTTCTTAAAGTCTACAAAACTGTTAATCAACATTAAGCAAATATACAAAATCTTGACGTACAGAATAATGGAGCGAATATTAGAAACGATACTACTAAATCTACAAGCTAAAATGTACTATACAAATTTTCTTTAAACTATAAGACATGCAAAGTATATATTTCTGAAAATAAAAAATATCGGATCAAACACTCTTCGAACATACTTCGAACGCTCATTATTACGTATATTACCAAACCAATGCATACAATATAATATATAAACTAAGCCAACGAAAGGCGCAGAGACTGGAGAACATGGGGTCCCCGAGCGTGCAGTACGCTTCAGCATCGTTGCGAACACCAACTCCCTCCGCTTGTCCCAATGCCATCTCGAACGGTGAGACTGCAAACAGAAAATATCCATATATACATCAAGATAGTAATGCAATTTCTATTCTTGCAGCACCGACGTAATACACGGTGCTCCGTAATCGCTCGAGATTCCATATAGTTGTTGAAATCTCTACGCATTAGGTAGATAAAACGTTGCGAGAAATCCTCTTGTCACAGTTAGGTCTTCCAAACCTGATCGCTTGCATTTTTCCCGCTACTTCAGCGTTGTAACGTTACTTTTATTTCTGCCAACTTAGGCACGACATCGTCTAAACTGCCCAATTCAGGACACGATGGCTCCTCCCGGGGATTCTGTTGAGACGATCCCGAATTTTCCGTGTCCTCACCATTGTAGAGCTCATAATTTGTATAATATACCTTCTTCTTCAAGCATTGTGTTTTATATTTCTGCCATTTTGAAGCTGCTGATAATCGCCGGATGCGTAAATCATTTTTAGCTTTGGAAAGAGCGCACGTCAGCATTGCTTCAATCCGTAAATCGCGTCTGCGCTTTCGGCGACACTTTGATCTTTTGCGGCGAACTTCGTCAATCCAAGTTAGTAACCGTTCAGTTTCTGGCTTGTCGGCGTTAGTTTTCGAAAGTCCCTTCTTTGTCCTCGCCATGCTTTCTCAATTATTTCACCTAATTATTGAGTAAGTAAAAAGTATACCAACCTGTATCCGGCTCCTGTTTGTTGTAGAACAATACAGAAGAGATTCACACAACTGCACACAAAGGATTTGAAACCACCGAGCAAAACACCCTCCTCACAGCACAGTCGTAAGATGACTAAGGGAAGTCTACGCTGCGCGTCTGAAGTCCGCTGTCTATACCCCCTCCTCTGTCTTTATGACGTAGTCTTACGCGCGAAAATGGAAACTAGTTCCGTGTAAAATCTTACGTTGGCCTTACATTCTCAGAAATTTTGAAAAATTCTTTAATCCAATTAATTTTTAAATATATGTGCGACAATTTTAATGCTAAATTTTATATATTTTGTACATTATATTAAAATTCTTCATTTACAGGAAATAATCAATAGCGTATTGTTGAGGTTGTTCGGTGTGTAAACAGAGAAAACACGTGGATAAATTGTAAGGTAGAAAATATATTTAAATAGAAGTGTAATAAGTAAAAATACAATTTGAGCTGGTCCAGATCCGCAAGCTAGCTGTGTTACCTAATAACTGAAAAACCCCGAAGCCAACGTCGCCTGTTTACTGTTTATGGCCTGACTTCGTCGCAGTCTTTTGTCTACACGCTGTCGATGGCTTCAGTGCTTGAGAAAATTAAAAAAGACCAGATGTAGAGTTTTCTTAGAAGTGGTAACCACTTCAACACTATATAACGTAATACGTTATAACGTTATACTATATAACGTAATACGTTATTACGTTTTCTGTGTAACGTAATACGTTCTAAAATTATACTATATAGCGTAATAAGTGATAACGTTACACTATATAACGTAATACGTTATAACTTAATTCTAAGTAATGTCATAAGTTATAAAGTTATACTGTATAACGTAATGCGGTGTAACGTTATACCATATAACGTAATACGTTATAACGTTATACTCTTTAACGTAGTACGTTATTACGTTATTCTTTATAACGTAATATGTTATTACGTTGTTCTTTATAACGTAATACGTTATAACGTTATACTCTTTAACGTAGTACGTTATTACGTTATTCTTTATAACGTAATACGTTATAACGTTTCTCTATATAATGTAATACGGTATAACGTTATACCTATATAACGTAATACGTTATAAAATTATACTATATAACGTAATACGTTATTACGTTGTTCTGTATAACGTAATACGTTATAAAATTATACTATATAGCGTAATAAGTTATAACGTTATACTATATAACGTAATACGTTATTACGATACTCTTTATAACGTAATACGTTATAACGTTATTCTGCAGAACGTCATGCGTTATAACGTTACTCTATATAATGTAATACGGTATAACATTGTACTATATAACGTAATACGTTATAAAATTATACTATATAACGTAATACGTTATAACGTTATACTATATAACGGAATACTTTATTACGTTATTCTTCATAACGCAATACGTTATAAAGTTATAGTGAATAACGTAATAAGTTATAACGTTATTCTGCGGCACGTCATGCGTTATAACGTTACTCTATGTAATGTAATACGGTATAACATTGTACTATATAACGTAATACGTTATAAAATTCTACTATATAACGTAATACGTTATAACGTTATACTACATAACGTAATACGTTATTACGCTGTTCTGTGTAACATAATACGTTATTGAACTATACTATGTAGCGTAATAAGTTATAGCGATATACTCTATAACGTAGTACGTTATAATGTTACAATGCCTAACGTAATACGTCATAACGTTATAATATAAAACGTAATACGTTATAACGTTATACCATATAGCATTATACTATATAACGTAATACGTTCTAGCGTTATACCATATAACGTAATACGTCATAACGTTATACTATATAACGTAATACTTTATTACGTTATTCTTCATAACGCAATACGTTATAAAGTTATAGTGAATAACGTAATAAGTTATAACGTTATTCTGCGGCACGTCGTGCGTTAGAACGTTACTCTATATAATGTAATACGGTATAACATTATACTATATAACGTAATACGTTAGAACGTTATTCTCTAAGACGTAATACTTCATAACTTTAAACCATATGTCGTAATACGTTACAACGTTATTCTGTGGAACGTCATGCGTTATAACGTTCCTCTATATAATGTAAAACGGTATAACGTTATAGCTTTATAACGTAATACGTTAAAAAATTATACTATAAAACGTAATACGTTATAACGTTATACTATATAACGTAATACGTTATAACTTAATTCTATGTAATGTCATACGTTATAACGTTATACTGTATAACGTGATACGATGTAGCGTTATACTATATAACGTTATTCTATGTAACGTCATACGGTATAATGTTATACTACTTAACGTAATACGTTATAACGTTATAACATATAACGTACTACGTTATAGTGTTACACTACCTAACGTAATACGTTATATCGTTACACAATATAATGTAATACGTTATAACGATATACTCTATAACGTAGTACGTTATAATGTTACACTGCCTACCGTAATACGTTATAACATTATACTATATAACGTAATATGTTATTACGTTATTCTGTCTAACATAATACGATATGAAGTTATGCTATAAAACGTAATACGTTATAACATTATACCGTATAGCGTTATATTATAGAGCGTAATACGTTATAGCGTTATACCATATAACGTAATCCGTTATAACTTAATTCTATGTAATGTCATACATTATAACGTTATACCATATAACGTAATACGTTATAACGTTATACTATATAACATAATACGTTATTACGTTATTCTATATAACGTTATACGTTATAACCTTATTCTGCGGAACGTCATGCGTTATAACGTGACTCTATATAATGTAATTCGGTATAACGTTATACCATATAACGTAATACGTTATAACGTTATACCATATAACGTAATACGTTATAACGTTATACTATATAACATAATACGTTATTACGTTATTCTATATAACGTAATACGTTATAACGTTATTCTGGGGAACGTCATGCGTTATAACGTTACTCTATATAATGTAAAACGGTATAAAGTTATACCTTTATAACGTAATACGTTATAAAATTATAGTATAAAACGTAATACGTTATAACGTTATACTATATAACGTAATACGTTATAACTTAATTCTATGTAATGTCATACGTTATAACGTTATACCATATAACGTAATACGTTATAACGTTATACTATATAACATAATACGTTATTACGTTATTCTATATAACGTAATACGTTATAACGTTATTCTGGGGAACGTCATGCGTTATAACGTTACTCTATATAATGTAATTCGGTATAACGTTATACCATATAACGTAATACGTTATAACGTTATACCATATAACGTAATACGTTATAGCGTTATACTATATAACGTAATGCGTTACTACGTTGTTCTGTAGAACGTAATACGTTATAAAATTATACTATATAGCGTAGTAAGTTATAACGATATACTCTATAACGTAGTACGTTATAATGTTACACTGCCTAACGTAATACGTTATAACGTTATACTATAAAACGTAATACGTTATAAAATTATACTATATAGCGTAATAGGTTATAACGATATACTCTATAACGTAGTACGTTATAATGTTACACTGCCTAACGTAATACGTTATAACGTTATACTATAAAACGTAATACGTTATAAAATTATACTATATAACGTAATACGTTATAACGTTATACTATATAACGTAATACGTTATTACGTTGTTCTGTATAACGTAATACGTTATAAAATTCTACTATAAAACGTAATACGTTATAACGTGATACTACATAACGCAATACGTTATTACGCTGCTCTGTGTAACATAATACGTTATTGAACTATACTATATAGCGTAATAAGTTATAGCGATATACTCTATAACGTAGTACGTTATAATGTTACACTGCCTAACGTAATACGTTATAACGTTATACTGTAAAACGTAATACGTTATAAAATTATACTATATAGCGTAATAAGTTATAGCGATATACTCTATAACGTAGTACGTTATAATGTTACACTGCCTAACGTAATAGGTTATAACGTTATACTATAAAACGTAATACGTTATAAAATTATACTATATAGCGTAATAAGTTATAGCGATATACTCTATAACGTAGTACGTTATAATGTTACACTGCCTAACGTAATACGTTATAACGTTATACTATAAAACGTAATACGTTATAAAAGTTATACCATACTAGCATTATACTACTATGCTCGCAACGTAATACGTTATAACGTTATACTGTATAACGTAATACGTTATAACGTTATTCTGGGGAACGTCATGCGTTATAACGTTACTCTGTATAATGTAATACGGTATAACGTTATACTATATAACGTGATACGATATAACGTTATACTATATAACATAATACGTTATTACGTTGTTCTGTATAACGTAATACGTTGTAAAATTCTACTATAAAGCGTAATGCGTTATAACGTTATACTATGTAGCATAATACGTTATTACGTTATTCTATATAACGTTATACGTTATAACGTTATTCTGCGGAACGTCATGCGTTATAACGTTATTATATATAAGGTAAATCGGTATAACGTTATACTATATAACGTAATACGTTATTACGTTATTCTATCTAACGTAATACGTTATAAAATTATACTTGTCGAAGATAAGGTGACACCGGTGCCTTCCCTCTGAAACCTCGGGAAGATCCATAGAAACATTGTAATTAAAATCTACAGTTCTAACTAAACGATTTGCCGTCATTCTAACCAATTGTATTTGTTTAAGTCTTGTGACAATGAACTTGGGCTCAATTCGATAATTGGTCGCCGAACGTGGCCGCGGTCAACGGGACCAACTCTCCATTTAACAAAGGCATTGAGTAATCCTATAGCACTCCTTAAAAGAAAGATTCGTAGCGGCACTTGGCAGTAAACATTCCAACGGTTTCTGTCCCGTAGCTTGCCACACTCAGATCCTATTCTCCGGGCAGGATGTTTACCAGATGTTGACGCGTCTCCACAGTACGTGATCGACTAACACGAGGGCCGTCATAAACACTAATATCTAGTTACCTAAAATCCTTCAACAGATACAGAGTCTTTGTCCCAGTTACGGGAAGACAGGAGAGACCTATTTTTCCACGAACGACGTCTCCCACTAGCAACCCTCCCTCAAGGGCGTATAGCATACTTTACTAACTACCGATATGGAGATTGGCCAATTAGCAGCAACGTCAATTTCCCTTACTTTCCGAACGTAGGATATCCCCGACGAATCCGATGAACTCGTGTCCTTAGACACGCCCCATCGTAGTTTTCCTCTGAGGTATCACCGGGACGGAAAGTCATTCTCTCTTGCGGTCTCATCGACAAAAAGGATTTACTCCTTACGGTCAGCGAATATTAACACAGAATCCGACTTAGATTTTTGCGAGTGCGTACGACTACCGTCCCGTTGTCCGCGTATTCTTTATTGATCCTAGTATCATTGTCATTAGTCTCTCGAGTATCTAATTACCACGGTTACTTGTCCGGTCCTATGGTAATCGCATTTGCACCAGTCAATGTCTTCTCTATTGCATAACGACAATGTGTAATCCAAATGAAGATTCGTGTCCCGCCCCCAACTTTAATTCTAATGTAAACCCGAAATTTAATCGGGTTAAAATTAGAATTTAAGGCGCGTAACGATTGTTTGTTCGACCAATCGCGGGGAGACGTAGTCGCTAGGAGAAACGTCAACGGGAGTCGTAAATTACCGTTACGATTATAACAATCGACACCACGACTTGATCGATCCCCTGATTTCCGTTGAGATAATAGGGGTGATTGAGTTTGTATAACACTATGATTCACAGAATTATTAATTATATATTTCCAACACTTAGATTACACTGATGAGCATAGATAGATAGATAATCATTTATCGTACGAAGATAAGATAGATATGTACGTTAGAGCAGGGCTCTTATAATTGGATTTAATGTATTAGTGGACGTAGCACTATAAGATATTTAGCAGAGGAAATGTATGCTCGACAATACCGAGACCGACTCTCGCGTTATGCTTAGACTGCCCCGATAGGCATTAGCGTTACTACTTAGTAGTTGACTTTTCCAACGATGTAGAAGAAGTGAAATTGAGTGACGATGCTGTGTCGGAGGAAAGCTAGTGATGGGTGTGTCTAGCGCACGGGATCATCGGATTTCTTCATGACATTTTAGGTCAGGAAGTGAGGCCAGTATACATTGCCTCGTATTGGACAAACGAAGGTTGGAGGACTAAGAAGGGCCTTAACCGCCCTCGATAGAAAGTTGCTGGTAGGAAGCATCGTACGTGAGAAAAGCTAACTTTCCCGTGTCAAGCCGTAGTAAACAATAGTCTTTGGAAACTGATTTAGAAAAGACATTTGTTGGGTCCGAAGGACTTTAGCAGGCAAGTGACTCGGGTGTATGACGGGTGCTTAAGGCTATTGAGGGTACGCCGTACGGAAGAGCGGACATCTGGTGTCCGTCTGGCCCGCGGTGTGTGACCTGGGCCAGGCAGAGAGTCGCGCGGCGTGACAACGATTCTTCGATTGAATTAGCCATCGTTTTACACAACAGAGATTATATTTACGCGAATATACAAGATTTTACAAAATATTATGAATACTGAGTTTAATGAATGATAAGATTAACAAACGATAAGTTTAACTAACGATTACATTAAAGAATAATAAGTTTAACGAATAATAAGAGTAACGAATAATATGTTTTACGAATAATAAATTTAACGAATATTGAGATTAACAATTAATAGGTTTTACGAATAATGAATTTAATTAACACTATTAACAATGTTCCTGGGTTCAAACGAATCCACGGTCAACGGGATAACTCTTTTCTATGCGTAGAATGATTTTTAAACACAAAAATACGATTGCTGAGACACTCGGTAAATTGCTCGATGTATCGCTTTCCAAGGCGATCACACGAATGAATATCTGATGAAAATCTTTTTCGCTATACGACTGCATTTGTTTGTTATATGCTCGCTGGAGACATCGAGAAGTTTCCAATCGTTGTTGCTAGGCAATTTCTGTCAAAAGTTTGTTGTATACTCTTTGGAAACATCGAGAAAGATCCAAACGCCGGTACTAGGCAGTTTCTGTTTGGAGATTGATTCCTAATACGTGTGTCCCATTATATCGACATCTTTAAAGTACAGTTCTATGTGATTTCTAGGGAGAACAATACAACCGATCCACACCTTCGTCAGGCAAAACGTTTATCCCGTGACCGTGGCTACGTTCGGCGACCAGTTGTCACCTCGAACCCACTTTCGCTATCACAAATATCGAACAATTACAAATGACAACAATTGCTTAATTACAGCTATGATAAAATCTAGGCTAAAGCATTAGAAGATTTTCCCAAAATTGCAAAGGGAAGGCTCTGGTTTTCCTTTCATCTCCGACATATATATATGAAGGGTTTACATTACAATTAGGGTTAGGGGCGTGAAACGAATCTTCGTTTGGATTACACGTCGTCATTATGCAATAGAGAAGACATTGGCTAGTACAAATACGATTATCATAGAACCGGACAAGTAACCGTGGTAATTAGATACTCGAGAAGCTAATGACAATCATCCTAGGTTCAATAACGAATCCGCGGTCGACGGGATGATAGATGAACGTACTCACAAAATCTAAGTCGGACGCGTAATATTCACCGGTCGTAAGGGGTTACGCTTTTTCATCGATGAGATCGCGAGCGGGAATGACTTTCCCGTCCCGATGATGCCACAGAGGGAAACTATAATGGGGTGTGTCTAAGGACACGAGATCATCGGATTCGTCGAGAAAAGCCTTCGTTCAGAAAGTAAGGGAAATTGGCGTTGCTGCTAATTGGTCAATCTCCATATCGGTGGTTAGAAAAAGATGTTAGCCGTCCTCGAGGGAAAGATGCTAGGGGGAGACGCCGCTCGTTGAAAAATAGGTCTCCCCTATTTTCCCGTAGTTGGGACAAAGACTGTTTGCCTGTTTGAAGGACTTTAGTTGACTAAATCTTAAGATTTATAACGGGCCCTCGAGCTAGCTGAACATGTACTGCGGAGACGCATCGACACCTGGCAATCATCTTACTCGAAGAATAGGGTCTGCATGTGGCGAGCTACGGGACAGAGACCGTTGGAATGTTTACTGTCGAGTGTTACAACTATTTCCTTTTTAAGGAGAGTTATAGAATTATTCCATGCCTTTGTTAGACAAAGCGTTCGTCCCGTGACCGCGGCTACGTTCGGCGACTGGCTGTCGCCTCGAGCTCAAGCTCATTATCACAACTCTCGAACAATTACAATCGGATTGAATAACTACAATTGTTCAATTACAGCTATTGTAGACTCTAGGTTTCAATGTTACGGGATTATACAAAATTCCAAAGGCTCCGGTGTTCTTTCATCTCCGACATATATATGGAATGTTGTAATATTTTCGAAAATCAGGCGATCGATTTGTGAAAACTCAACAATCGATTGTCTAAGTCTTCTCTTTCTCCCTCTGGCTCTTAACTTGCTTTTTTCTTTGTTCAATCTTCGCTGCTCCAAGTCCTGTTTTATTTTCTATCCCAAGTCCCCGTCCTCCTCTATTCATATCGTTCGACCGACTCCCAGTAAACACAGTGAAAGTCAAACCGTCGGTTGATATTCTAAATTCTATAGAATTTACATATATATAATGTTTATGGCCTAAGAAAAATATAAATTACATATGTGTATTCACAATAAACAACGAATTTCTATTTGAAAGTTTTTTTTTATTTATTTATTTGGATTTTACAATTTGTCCAGTAGGACATTTGGTAAAATGTTGTGGCTGTATACTAATATAACATGTGGGTGGCTACCCCCAGCGGGGTACCACCATCGTGTTTGTTGGGTTATGTCCTCTGTGAGATCGGTTGGGTGTTTCCTGTTTAATCTTCTTTTTATGCTTGATGTGTCGACCGTTTCCGCTGCCAGCCGATTTAGATGCGTTGCTATTCTTTCTCCGTACCTTCTTGCACTTTTGTTGATCTCCTCCTTAACCGTTGGTATTCCCAGGTCTTTCCAAATGTCCTCGTTTCTAACGAACCATGGCGCGTTTACTATTGTTCTGAGGATTTTAGAATGCGATGCCTCTATTTTGATTATATGGCTCATTGCTGCTGTTCCCCATAGTGTTATTCCGTACGTCCAGTTTGGTTTTATGACCATTTTATATATTTTTAGTTTGTTTTCTATGCGTAGTTTGGATTTTCGACTTGTTAGCCAGTACATTTGTCTCCTTGCCATCTGTATTTTGTCTATTGTTGCTGTAATATGCTGTTACCATGTGAGTCGTGTATCTAAGTGGAGTCCTAGGTATTTGACTTGCCTTGTTTGTATTATGTGTGTGCCGTCTAGTACAATGTTCGGTGGTTTCTGTTTTCGCAGTGTGAACGTAATATGTTTGCATTTATCGGGGTTTGCTTTGATTTGTTTCGCTTGAAGCCACTTTTCTATTTTTGTGATATGTTCTTGTAGTAATGTAACTGCTGTTGCAGGGTTAGTGTGCCTGACTAGTACAGCTGTGTGATCCGCGAATGTCAGTATTTTGCTATTGTTAGTTGTTGGTATGTTGGCCGTGTATAATGGGTATAAAATTGGTCCTAGGACGCTTCCTTGCGGAACTCCTGCCTTGATTTCTTTAGCTTCCGAGTGTGTCTTTTTGATTTTTACTATGAAGCTTCTGTTGCGTAGGTATGATTTGATTACTTGGTATATCTGCCCCGAGAACTGTTTCCTGATTGATTGTAGTTGGCTAGTGTGGTTTATTTTATCGAATGCTTTTTCGATGTCCATAAAGAGTGCCGTGCAGTATTGTTTTGTTTCCAGCGCCTGTAGGATTTCATTGACGAGTCTTTGCGTTTGTTTTATTGTGGAGTGTTTGTTTCTGAATCCGGATTGGTGATCCGGTATTAGATGGTTCTTCTCTATTAGTGGTTTTATCCGGTCGTAGATTATTTTCTCTACTATCTTAGAGAACACCGGGAGTAGTGAGATTGGTCTGTATGACTTGGTTTCGTGTGAGTCCTTGCCTGGTTTGGGTATCATTATGATTTTTTCCAGTTTCCAAGCTTTTGGAAAGTATTGTATTCTTAGTATTGCGTTTACTATTATTGTGGTTTGTCTTATCGCTTTTGGCGGAAAGTTTTTCAAGATTTGGCTGTTAATTAGGTCGATTCCTGGTGCTTTATTGTTTTTTGTTTCCTCAATTATGTTTCTGATTTCTTGTGCGGTTGCTTTGGGTATGGTGATTGTCAGTTGGTGTACTAGTAGTTAGCGCATCCTCGTCCGTATGACTATTGTGGTTGCTGTTGTTGATGTTGTGTGGGGTGAATGTGTTGCCTAGGTGGTTGGAAAATTCTTCAGCTTGCTCTTCGTTGCTTCTTGCCCATGTGTTGTCTGCTCTTCTGATTGTTGGTACCTTTTTTGTTGTCTTCTTTATTTTTTTGTGACTTTCCATAGGGAGTAATTGTTGTTTTCGTGAGCAGATAGTGACTCGATGAACTTTGTGAACTCGTTGTCGTTGTGCTCTTTTATTTTGTTCTTTATTTATTCTGTGAGGTTGTTTAGGTGTTTTTTGTTTTCTTTTGTTCTGTGTTTTTGCCATTTTGCTTTCGCTTTTCTTTTTTCTCTAATTTTTTCGAGGATGTCTAGTGGAACTGTTTTTGTTTGTCTGTTGGTTGTTTCAGGTATAGTGGTTACCCTTGCTGCTTCTTGGATGGTTTCTGTGAGTGTTGTTACTGCTTG
>NW_022883306.1:0-31122 GCF_011952255.1 Bombus vosnesenskii | reverse complement strand
TCGAATGGATTAAAATGAAATACATACTTGCAGCTTCAACATCTTCAATATCGAGGAGATTCAAACTTTACAAATAAAAGCGGCCTGTTCCCCTTTCCACGACAGACTCTCATAGCATATCCGCTCTTATCCAGGCTTTTACTTGAAACCAGCAATGCGTTCATTTACAATTTAAATTTACCCGGACCATCCACTGAATCGTCAGCCCTTTATAAATATATAATGAACCTAGAACATGTGCCTGTGCCCCTGGTATCGATGTTCGGCTTGTGATGTTCGTACCGGAACCTTCGCACAATTTCAATTTGTCACGCGTGAACATCGATTCTTCCAAGGGTCACAGCTTTATGCGGCTAAATCCTTTAGAACGATTAAAATGATACTAATGATATGGTATTTTTTACAAAGATTTAACATATCCATCAAATAGGAAGTTTCGTGCTTTCCTATTTTATATTAATTATAAATTAATAAGTTTTATATGTGTTATTTATAGATCTAATAAATTTTGTATTGGTTTACAGCAGGTGCTCCGGGTATAAACAGACGACAAACGAACAAATAGAAATTCAAACTATTGTCGTTGTTTAACTCGCATGGGACTATAAGCTCGAATTGGACTTAAACGTTACGATCGTCGAGAATAATTACTATATGTACCCTGTACGACGGGCAGAGAATCTTAAGTTATTAACGGCAATTCCTTTGTGCATAATTCAGGTTTATTAACAACCTGTAATGGATAATCATCGATGAACTCTTTTTGAATAAAGTTCACATTTATAAAGCAAACACTATAAAATACGACAGGACAATTGTAATCGATAAATAACATTTTATTAGGATATTATAAGAAGCTAAGATATCGAGGTACATTAAAATTGAGTCCGCTGCAACCCTCATGACATTTAAAATCCTACGCGTATATTGAGTAAAGTTGTTATATTAAATATAATCATATTAAATACAAGCTCGTCCGCTGGATTCCCAAATTATTTGGTTAAATACTTTGAATACGAGAATACAGAGTGTTAACAGTAGTAAATCCTCTATATGGTATGTTTACTTTGCTATCTTGAATAGGTAAATAACATTTCACTTTAACGCATTTAACCAATATTAACATTTAACATTTAACCAATATTATACGCATATGCACATAATGTTACTGTTACATATAATGATATATACGTAGATATACACGTTAATTAAATCCTCTATATGGTATTTTTATATCAATATCGTAAACATTGTAAACCGGAAATCTTTTATTACACACGTACATATACAGTCAATATTATTGTTACATATAGTAATACATACGTTGATCCACACATTAATTAAATCCTCTATATAGTATTTTTAATTTGCTATCTTGAATAGATAAATAATCTCGAATATAGACATACAGGTACACTTACGTTGATATACACCTTTGTACATTTGTTTTGCCATTTTGTTTCGCCTTTCAGGAACGATATGTTTGGAAATGATATGATATTGAAAACAAATAGGCCATTAAACGAGAATGGATGGATTCAAACGGAATTAAGTGATCTCAATTCCACAGCTTTGGCGGCTGAACGTGTTTTCCTTTCGAACGGCTTGCTCGCGTCAAATGGTGCAAATTTCAACAAGTACCCACGTGTTTACTATTAAATTCATTTATTTCTTTTTTATTTATTTATTTATTATCTTTTTGGCTCGGTTACCTTCGACGCATTTTGCGTATTTCTTGAGTAATTTTTAAGGTATTATTTCCTATATTATTGAAGAAAGTAATGATTTTTAGATTACCAATAAAAGGTGGATTTAAATTTTATACAAATTGGCATACATTGGCAATTGGCATAATTTAAGGAAATTGGCATACTGAGATGACAAATTACTGACATTCCTTTAGTATTTTATGGAAAATTTGTAAAGATTTAAAAATTGTTGGAACACTTTGCATGGAATATATATTCTATATAGAATACGAATTCTTTCTCTTTCCCAATTATCGTTTACGTGATAAAATAAGACGTTTCAATTTGAATTCATTAAATGTTGTCTTAAATATTCAATTTGAAAATTCTTTGGAGAAAATCGAAGAAGATTTAGAACTACTTTTTAATCGATAAACGCTTCAAGAATTGAGAACCACTGACCTAGGGGAACTTGATTAATCGAGGGATACGAATAGTTCCATGATATTGCAGAAGCCATTTACTGCGTTCCCCTAATATGATTACATCGATAAAAGAGAGGTCACTACTTCTTCGCCATATTTCATACGTAAAAATAAAAATCTTATATCAAAGCAAAAAAAGGAGTCACTTTTTTTTGTCATTAAATCGAGCACAATAATTAAATTAGAAAATTGAGACACCGATTAACACGAAACAGCCACCGTCAACCGAATCTTATGGACGTCTTACAGATTAGAGCGTTTCATTTACTTGAAGCAAAACGAGGATTAACTCGTAGCAACTGAGCAGTAGCTCAGTGCCGAACCTTTATCTTCGTTCTCGCCAGTACGGGAGTACAAAAAGGCGATTTGCGAAGTCAAATTTGTGCATCAAATTGAGCGGCTTTTTCAACAAATCGAAATTCGAAATGTTGTTAAATACGACTTATTCGGAGACAATGAGGCGAAAATGATTATAAGATTCCATGAAAATATTATGTTAGATGAAAGCTGTTGGTGCCTATTAGTATGGTCCTTCTGTAGTATACACACGTATAATAGAATAATAATAATTTACTACGAGTAAAAGAAACATTTATACGTATCCATAGGGCTTTCGATTTATGAAAATTGAAAAGAAGATATATTCCATTTGGTCGTCGATTTTATTTAAATTCATTAGTATTCGTTCCAGTTACGTCATTAATAAAACATTTTTATTGATAAGCTACCTAACAAAAAGACCTTTTTGTCACCCCAAATTGCTTCACAAGAAAATCCCTTGTCAAACAAACCATGTTCCTTGTACGAAAATCTAAAAAGGATTTTCCAAAAAGATATATTCAGTAAACCGTGGCTTGTGACTGGTGAGCTTGAAAAGAGTTGTTGAAAGTTAATATTCGACCAAGCTCTTGTGACATCAATCACATCTCAACCTACATCAGTGATAATACATCGACACCCGACCTTCGGACACTTTTGGACACATCACCACCTTATCATCATAGCATACACCAAGGCTGTGACGCACCTCAGTCCACATCAGAGATAGGATATGGACCCCCGACCTTCGGACACTTTTCTACATCATAACCTACACCTAGCCCCTCAACATCCTAAAACCAAAACGTATATAAACCGAGACTTCACCCAGCTCGGGCAGTTCTTGTTCCTCTTCTAGTTGCTGTACTCATACAACCCCTATTCTCCGGTTCGGTGTTATTTTGTGTTTATAATAAAATTTTATAAAGGAAAATAAGTAGTTGAGTTACGACTCAGCCTTCTTACTACCACCCAAGTACCAACTTTACGTGACATTTTGGCGATCCGTGCCAGGATCCATCAACTTCAAGAAAACGAAATTACGCATTTCGGCATACGTGCATCATTGAAGATTGAGGGATCAGCGGACCTCTGCAGATCAGCTCACTTTGCGTGAAAACAACTTCTACGGAAAGCGGACTACGGTCATCACCAAAATTGAAACTGGTCACGAAAAGAAGAATATTCAGGTAAAGAACTGGATTCTTTTAAATATTATCGTACTCGTCGCAATAGCTTCGCTAGTACAGACTCCAACAACAGTACAATAACCACTATGAGCAAAAAATCAGAAGACACATCTTCTGTTAGCCCTATGGCTACTGGTGTAGATCCAAGTATTCGGGCCATACTAGACGCTATGCAGAAGCAGAACGAAATCAAGTGAAGAAAACTGTTAAAGGAGACAATTAAAGCAGCGACTAGTCGGAGTTATCAGGGTAGTTTAGTTTCTAATAATTTGAACAAAAGCTTGGAGAAAACACGTTACTGTGGGAAATGAAGAAATGGTTTTGAAAGAATTTTCAAAAGAATTGCAGTCTAATGTAGAAAATTCTTATGAAAAGAAAGTATCAATTGACACCGCTTCACAGGATTATATTTTCATTAAAACAGACTTAATGTTTGATGTCAATAGCTCAACAGAATACCAGAAAGAGTCTGTGAAACGAAGGAAAGAAGATATTGCAGTATTGTATAATGATTTGTCACCATCTTCGTCACAAGATACTCAAAAATTACAAGAATGGTTTGACAAAAAAAGTAAAAGTTTAGGAGAAGCAGAAAAAGATCATAACAAGAAGGATAATATTTCAATGAGAAATATTTTGGACGGCGATACAAATAAAGAAAACCAAATTGAAACGAAGGAATTAGAAGCAGTTAGTAAATCAACTGCTGAAAATGATACAAAATCAATAGACAACGTTGAACAAAATATATCATTAGAATCCATACAAAAAGCAAGAGATAATGCTTACAATAATGAACATTTGCTTATAGAAGAAGACCAAATGATGACAGCGAAAAATGCGTGTGACACTACAGAATCAAAAACTTCAGCAGATCTTATGTCGAGAAATTTAGATGCTAATACACAAGAGAAGTCTTTAGAGAATAAAGATGACAAGAATCCATCCCCATCTATGTTAGATAGTAGTAAACGGAGCAGTCGTTATAATGTTGCTGCAAAGCCTGCTACTTCGCCAAAATTTGAAGAAATTGTTTATAATCAAACCAGACAATCAAACACAAATAAAATTTTGCGAAGCGCTTTAAAGACGAAATTAATCGAAGACAAGTGTGAAATAATTAATAAACAAAAGGCATCGGAAAATGTAGAAAATAAATTTGCCAAAGAAGAAAAAAGAGGTGTTAAACAAAAATCAATTTCAGATAGTGAAAACGAAACAACTGATAAGTTCGTCAACGAAGGGAAGTTCTTTTAACGAACACAGCTAGTGATAGCGATAGGTATAAATCTGTAGAAAATGATAATGCAGTAACGGGTGTAATAGCAACTGATGAAGCGAAACATAGAGGCAGACCTAGGAGATCGGATAAAGTCGAAGTTAAAGAAGATGAAAATACAAGTGTAAATTCCGACCAATTGCGGGGAGACGTAACCGCGAGGAGAGACGTCAACGGGGGTCGTACGATTATATCAATCGACACCACGAATTGATCGATCCCCTGATTTCCGTTGAGATAATAGGGGTGATTGAGTTTGTATAACACTGTGATTCACTGAATTATAAATTATATATTTCCAACACTTAGATTACACTGACGTAGAGAAATAAATAGTTAACAACTTGTCGCACGAAGATGTGATAGATATGTACGCTAGAGCAAGGCTCTTATAATGGAAATTAATGTATTAATGTACTTAGCACTATAATATATTTAGGAGAGAAGATGTATGTTCGACAACACCGAGAACCGACAAAAGATTTTCGTGAAGTATGCGACTCTCGCGCTATGTGTAGACTGCTGCGTTAGGCGTTAGTTTTTAGACTGACTGTCGCTCTTTTTCTAATACAGAAGAAAAGTTCGGTGTGGGTGTGCCCCTGTGCCTAAAGAACGCGGATTCGTTGTCCCCACTTTCGTTAGGAAAAGTGAGGGTAACGAACCGCGGTGTCGATTGGTCATGACCTGCACTACTGCTCGAAGGGATGAGTAGGAAGTCTCCTACCATCGTGGTGGATAGATGACTGTGTGCGTGAGGAAAACATAGCTTGTTTTATTAGAGGGCTATTCGGATTTTCCTAATGCGGGTGCATACCCGCTTTCTCCGTGTTTTAAGTACGTCTAATAAACCCAAGGGCCTCTCTAAAAACCGACTGTGTTTCGAGAATATTTTTAAGCTTTAGAAATTCTTCAAGACAAACGGATTGAAGACACATGGCGAAACAATACAGGGAAGTGAAAGTTATGGTGGGTCCTTAGGTTTATTGAGGGTCGAAGTGACGTTACGCAGGCTGGTTGTTGTCCGGTGGTGCGAGCTGGCGCGGGCTGGCGTGCAGATGTTTTAGGCGGCGTAACAACAAGGAAGATCCTAGAAAATGAGAAAGATGGATTAGAAGAACGAAGAAAACTCGAAGAAGATACAGAAGAAGAAACTACAGAGACAGAAGTCAATTCAAAAGGTATATTAAATAATAAGTGCGATTTACTTGATACCGAAAGAGCTATTGAAATTAATGATACGGTTCAAGATATTAAATTTTTTTTACTGAAGGTAGAAGTCGCACTCAAAATGATATGGAAGATGTAGTAGAAGATTCACAAGAATTATCTAATAAAAGTAAGTTATCAGAAATAAGGATTGCACTTAACAAAATTGAATATACAAAAACTATTTTACGGAATAAAAAGAATTCATTAGAAAGAGAAAGAGGAGTAAGGGAAAAGAAGAAAATGTACAGACAGAAATTATTTCAAAAAATATATCAGATGATAAATGTGATTTGCTTTAGAAAAAAAAAAAAAAAAAAAAAATATTATCCACAAACTACATTAGGAATTTATCTATTTTAGTGAGGAGAAAGAGAAAGGATAGAGGAGTTGATCAATAGACTGTGGATTTTGAAGCGTTTATGAAAAACTTACAATTTTAATAAAATATTCAATGTAAAGTCTTTGTTATAATATTCAGATAGATAGATGAAAAAAACTGAGTTTGCATAATTACTCATGGCTTATTGATCAATCATGCGACTCGTTCAGAGGTAACTCGAGTTGTAAAGGCGACAATTTATTAAAAATGGTATATCTGACGTACGATGCATTTGCTCGTGTTAAACTATTTAAATAAGTATAAAAATCACGCGAAAAAAAAATCTACTGAAAATAATGTTGAACTAGTTAATAATAATAAATCATATAGTGAAACACAAACCTTAAATCAAGATTTTAAGTTCAAAAAAAAAAAAAGAAAAAAAGAAGAAAGAAGTTGATAAAATGACAGCAACATGTAGCAGCAAGCGAGAGAAAATAAGCCAAATTTCTAAAAGAAGAAACGATGCTCAAGAACTCGAAATTTCTCGAGTGGATATGCTAAACAACGAATTTAATGAACAGTTGAAAGAACGTGAAACAGCAATAGAAGACTTACATCAAATGTCAAAGCATCAATCGGAAATTCATAAAGTTACCTTAAATGAAGCAAGTTTGAAAATAGGAGAACTGCAGAGTGCAGTGTATCAATGTGCACTAAAAATGCAAGTAACGTGACGATTACTTTTAGAACACCACAAGCACCACGAAAACACAATCAAGACCAAACAAGATCAAGTTCAAAAGTGAAGTTACGTGAGCTTATTACTGCTAACGACCAAAAATTGAATTACGATCCCGAGCATCAACTCGCTGATCTTCAAGTAGAATGTTCCGACAAAGACAGGACGGCACAAGAGTTCGAGAAACACATAGAGGACATGAAGGAGGAAGTGCAAAAATTAGAATTGCAACTCGACGAGTTACAAAAAAAAGAAAAACACACACGCACGTAAAAAGAGTTCAATCTTTTGGGATACAAATTGAAGAACTAACAATAAAATTAGAAGAAATAACACAGAAGAAATAAGTCACAAATATGAAATTGCCTGATGGCTGATGTTGATCGTTGACGTTTATAGCGAAAGAATTCCGTCAACGGCGCCATCTGGATCCTTGTTGAAAAATTAAACTAACCGCAATAGCACCATTACGCTCATCACCCAGAGTAGCGTTTGTCGCTGAGTCGAGGAGCTGGAGGATTTCTTATACTCAAGGACATAAATTTTACCACTTCCGGTAATGTTCTTTACGTGGTCCAGGCATTCGAAATCACAACATCGTTTTCCAAGACGAAATTTTCTGCATGGCTGTAGTAAAAAGAAATCGATCAATTGTACAGATCAATCGTCACTCGACTGCTCGAGAATTCAGGTCATCCAGAGAATAGAATAGAGAAAAATGTAGAAAATGTGGAAAAATGTAGTGCGATCATCACAGTGGGAGGAAATAGGGGGATAGGGACCAAATGAATGAACGAGATGTTAAGGACAACTGACGATAAGTTCTTCTTTTGTCGAGAATTGCATGTTTGTGAATGGTTTGTGGGTGATTAGGTGGAGAGAATTGAAGAGTTTGGAGGTGACTGGAAGAGTGTTTTGGGCAAGGTAGATTGCAGAATGGTTGCGGTAGCATTGTGTTAATTATGGGTTTGTACATGTAATCTTTGCATGTATCACTACATACAACCTAACGTATATTTTTAATAATACATCAGAGTTTTAGTTATTTCATAGCTATGAATTTTATACTCTATAATCTTGACGTTTTATTTCACAGAGGCGTTTGAATATCCATAAAAATTAAATGAACCAATGTATTCATTATCTTATAGAGAAGATATATTATTTTTAATTATGTTCCAATTATTTATCATGATCCTGATTTCCTTATTCTGAAAATTTGAAAGGAAGTTTTGTAGTTTGATACTTTCAGCGACAAAGGGTCAATATTGCTTTAGTATATTTCGTCACATATACATGTATATCTATATATCCACCGAAAATGCGCTCGTGTAGACAAACGCTCGATTCGCGTCATAGCTTTTAAAGCTCGTCGCATCTCAATCCGTTGGAAAAAGTTTTTCCTGTAGCATATTTTATTTTTACGAACCAACAAGGTCTTTGTTTATTTCCTTCTTTTTTTTTGCTCCAATTCCCCCATTGTTTTTTCAAGGATAGTATTTCAGAGCCATTAGTCAAGTTCATTGTAACAATAAACGTACGTTTCGGAAACATTTTGTGCTGTGAAACAGAATACACTAAAGTTTGAAGGTCACATCGATTTTCGAAAGTTTATAAATGGAGGTGTATGACAGTATCACCAGCTGTTGCTGTCCCCAAGCGCCAAAATACGTTCTGACTACTATTTTATGTATCTCACAGAAGTATGTCTTCATTCATCATCTCCCATGCCATCCACCAACGTGTTCTTAACATGTTATCTCCTAGTAAAATATTGATGTTGAGTCAGATATCCAACTGAATAACCTTTTCGGTGTCTACTATAAGACATTTAAAACCAAGGCTCGTACACACGTGTGCTTATACGTCAGATGTAATACTTAACACGAAACCTGCTTATATTAATATTAAATTTATGCATAGTAGGATGTTCGACCTTTGTAAAAATGGAATTATAATACATACAGTTTCACCGTGGAAAAGTGAATCTTTCTAGCATGTCCACGCAAATGAAGGGGAGGGGAGGACTGTGCATGCACCAAACAACTTTACGTTCGTAATTTTTCACACAAATGTACAACCGTAGGGAAAAAATTATCTCTGATTTTTCGGATGTTAGGAATCGACAATATCGCATAACGGAATGCTGTGTTCTACGTATTCTATTTTTGTTACGAAAGTGGTACAAACGAAGTCCACATAAGAATAGTGCAACAAAATCGGTTGAGGTTAGGTTATCGAGCAGATATCGCGGCTTTTGCATTGGAAATCACGCAACTGCCAGTCTCGTCGTTCCTTGTAAACGAAAGAAAGGTATTGTAATCGGTCGGAATTAACATAAAACTCGTCGCATGCGACCATATGGCCTGAATGTTGAATAAACGAGAGTAGAGCGCGAGCTATGTGATTCTAACCGTTTAGGCGGAAACTAATGATTATAACCAGAGCCGAGATATATGCCAATATTACTTTGCTCGACAAAGCGTATAAGATGAGGAGAGAATCGCGATAAGGTAGAACAAGAAACAAATATTCTCTACGTAAAGCAAGTCTGTCAACTAGATTGAAATCCTATAGCTATAACTACAGTGAATCCATATTCTGGCGAATTGTCTTTTGTCAAATGAAGCTTCTGAAGAACGGAATTGATACAATAACTACTGTTCATTCATAACTACTGTTGTAAGAATCTATATATTTGTCTATCTATATCGATATATATATCGATCTATATATATTTGTCAAAATGTCATTTTATCAAAAAACCCATCCTCTGTAATCATAGTTTAACGAAGCATAATTAATAGAAGAGGTAGAGCGTTAAGTGGAGATGATTTAATCACAGTTAAGTAGATAAATCTCTATATTAGTCTCTTTAATTAAAATGTCCTACGTTTTATTTGCGTCATTTTTTTCCTTCATCCAATTTAAAATGTTTAAATAACAATAGCCTACACAATATAATTTTATGTAAAAAAATTGATTATACCATGTTTATTACAGATATTTAACATTTTTGTGTACATACAAAATTTAAATTATACCTCGCTTGAGAACAAAAATTCTATTTATTTTCCTAACATGTACTAATAATTATTGATCAAACTAGAAAAAGCTGGGGGAGATTACTTAGGAAGATTACTTAGCATCTTATATTCCTGGCAAGGCTCGAACGTTTTATCTTCCTTTAGATTTTCCTAAGTTTCCATTTCTCTGACTTGCTATTTTAGTTAGCTTAGTATACGTGCTATACATAGGTATGTATAGTGTCATGATCGCGACAGTCGTGAGTTACCCACGCTTTATCCTCCGTAAACTATTTATAAAAGAAGAACAAATTACATGTTAGAACTTTCATTCAATTTACCAATACAAATAATTTTAAACAAGAAAAAAGACCTAATGCAGTGGTTTCAACTTAAACATATCCAACAGTTATTTACGAATAAATAGTATAAATCTTTTAGCAACATGAAATTCGCGATATTTATTCAAATATTTATATTTACAGTGCGCCATCAGCAAAGAAAACGTGTTTATCGAAACGTGCGCTATCGATTTTATGCTTTTGCCACGCAAACAGGGAAATTGTAACTCAAAATTGAATTCGCACTGCAAAGCGTCGACGTTACGACATCAATTACATACTTCAAAAACACCGAAGGTATCACACGGAATCAGAGAGATTCTATGAGAAGTTAAACGCATAGTCACCCTATTGGGAATAGGATTGCTTTGATTCGAGCTCAAACATAGGGAAAGCTGAAAGAATCTTTTGCGGATCTTCCTTCTTCTCTACGTTGGATTTTATACAAAACGACTTTAACCTTTTCAAGGAAATACGGAAATAAGGATTTTAGATAGAGAGATTTATCTGGAAGGAAATGGATAGAAAACGTAGAACCAGTTCTTGTTGGTTGAAAGATTTTGTCTCTTCGCAGAGATTCAAGCTTTAAAGAACGATCAAATATGTGCGCAGCTGACTTACGCGTGAAGTTATTATTAAAAAAAATTGTTGCATTTAAAAGGATAAATATTAATTTAAATTTAAAAAAATTGTTAGTTCAATTATCATGTTTAATTTAAATTTAAAAAAATTGTTAGTTCAATTATCATAAGTTTAAAGATATGTAGATATTGTATTTACATATCGAAAATCAGACAGCAATATTAATTAACACACCTAGTCAAACGCACACGTACTTTAAAACCGTGCTTTAAAATCGATATTCGCTGAAACAATACATCGCTCTGCGCTTCCAATTTGTTTTCGCACGAAGAATCAGTCCACTCATTGTTACCGTCACCATCTCTACCGTAATCACATACCGAAAATCACATATTTTAACGAACTTCCTTATTTTTTGTTTTTTATGACTTTAATTGGCAATTTCCATAATGTTCTATAACTTGACAATAGGATAACTGACAGAACGAGCGTATAAATCATGCATCTCTCGACCTGACTTCTCCCGATGGAAAAATATTTACTGGTGGGGAATCGTGCATCGCTAATTAATAAAAAAGTAATAAGCAAGAAAGCAATTATACTAGCGGATTGGTATTTCTATTTTATTGGAGATTAATTAACCTGAGTAAACCAACAAAAACTTATCGAAAATCAATCGAAATTAAATCACCTTTTCAAACAGGCTATAAATAGCCAACTAATATTTGCAGTAATAAACTTCACTTTCGAATAAAGTATACGCTCTATAAATTGTAAATTGATAATTTCGTTATTATATCATTTTTCTTAGTCTAAACTGAATTCAGTGAAAAGAGCTTTCAATTGAATTACACACTTCATTAGTTTATGAATTATATTCGTTACCATACGTACAAAAGAAGGGTGACTGGTTTAAAAATTCAAAGGGTAGAACCTCCAAGCTCACGATTGGAAACAGATTCAGTTCAATGGTTTAATTTGCCATTTAATTGAATTCTCTGACAATTTCAGCGAACTGTGGGCTTTAGAAGTGTCCAGCATTCAAAGGCAAGACCTCCTCCATCTTTCTCTTTCTTTCAGTTCCAACCTCAAGTAATTGACCTGTTAATTCGACGCTATATTTACATGCTCGCAAGGCATTCAGACGACTCCATTGCGTTAAATTCGCAATTTAGCAAACACGAATGTCTCAATCAATTTGTAGTTCGAAACAAATAAAAGATAATCAATTTTTCAAAATAACAATCGATATGTTCAATGCATTTGTCGATGCATTTGATCGTTATGTTCATTTAGCATTTTTATAATAAAAGCGTAGAACACATGTACATACACATAATACTCCATGAAATGATTTATACAGACTATGAGTCTCGTTTTATCATATTATAAAAGAATGAATTTTTCCCAATAAATGTAACTTCATACAAAATCTCGTTTAAAAAATTCAGTTTTTATTCTCATCAAATTAATTTAATATCGGAATATGTCATTTTAGTCGTTATAAAAATTTTATGTCAAAAAGCGTTCACAGATACATATATAAATAAATGTCCAATCCTATGCATTTATTTAAGCTGAAATCTGAACTTAAATATTTATTAACAATATTCTGACGAATATGTAATGAAAGATAAAAGCAGCTTTATCTTTTTATAGGATGGCGCATGCTTTTTATTCATTTTATGTTTTTCGTTGTCAGCGCGTAACTACCTATCAGCCGCATGAATGCCAGGTTTTACTACTCAGAAGCGAAGAAGCGAAGAAGCAAATATACGTTACCTTGCATGGAAAAACGTTAGATACATATAAAAGTCATAACGTAGCTATTTACACATGGGGAATATTTATTTTTGTATGAAATATTTTTGCTTCTGAATTCTCATTATAAATGTACGTCCATTTCCTACGTTAATGTACGTCTCTGCTTTGAAAACCTTCATTTAAATATAACGGTTAACAAAATATTATTAGAGAAATATTAAAACGAGACGCTAAAAGAACATTTTAATAAAGTACAAATGATTATTTGTTCTTTATTAAATTGCACTGCTGTAACTCTAATTTTATTAAATTCAAAATGAATCATTTATAAACTGAACCGGAATATAAAATTTTATTCCGCAAAAATCATAAAGTTGAAAGTTAGGAACGAATAACAAATGAATAACCTAGTTTCATTAAAAGGCACGTGTACGCCAATCCGCGTAATAACTTTGACACTCCAATTATTATAAAATATGTATCCTTAAGGGATTTTTTTGCGCGAATGCAAATACTTTTCATACGTGCAACTGAATAAATGGGACGTGATTTTCAATATTTCTTTTTCTAGAATTTATAACAAAGTAACTTTTTCACAAATGTTTTCGCTAACATTTTTACAACGTAAATGTCTTCTTTTGTAATTAATAATTTCAACATTTCTCTGAACAGTTTCGTTGCGATTAAAAAAAATATACAAAGCTTATGACGTGCTTGTTTAAAAATATTTATACGGAACAAGACTTTGAATTTGTCAGACCAATCGCTCTAACGAACGAATAAATTAAACGACTCGTAACAAAAAATTATTCCTGTCCATGTTTCTCTTTGTAAAAGTAATTCAAGGCAAGTTAGATGAATCGCTGTGTACCCTATTCGCGTAGCATGTGCTTTAACGACCAGCGTGCAAGCGTTAACGGTGTGCTTTAGTTTCTCTCTGGTTGTGTTAAGTGTTTAAGTAATGAGCATATACTCACTACGTCGCATACGATCGACTGGCACCACTTCAGCCTCGAATTATAGCAGACGCAGAAACTGCAAACCGAAGGTCCCGGCTCAAACGTAAGATTATGTCGAATGGTTTCTCCTTGAAAGTCAGCACAGCTGTTGTTTATAGCATCTGAAAACGATTCTCAGCTTGAATATCTTTGCCATTCGACGGTCGTACGCGCAGTTACGTTAACCGTTTCAACACCACTCAGCGTGATCATGCTGTACGCGTAGTGTGGTGAACTGTGTCGCGATGTTTGGTTACGATTGTCAATTCACAACGCGCTCGGTTCCGAACGTAGCTTGCCGCTAGTCTATCAGAGTTTCCTCTCGTAATTACTTTTCTTTCAAATAATCGTAAACCAAATAAAGAAAAAACTAATGTATAAATTACCTCTTGAATTGGAAAACCAATTACAGAACGTCACACAAACAAAAGGTAAAGCATGAATATTTGGCAACCTTTTGACTCTTTAGTGTAACGTTTCTGATATAGCTGATGAAGTGAAGCGTGAACGCGTTGAACGGTATGTTTCGACAAAAAAAAAGAGCAGTGCAATCGAGTTGATCGGCACTTCTCGTAAATAAATAAACGAAGCGCTATTGCGCTTCATGGTACAATCCGATACGGATTTTTAAAACATCCCTGATACTGAAACGGTTAATAGCGTTACGAAAACGATCGTGCCAGGAAATTTTTGTTCGGATCCGCAACGGATCCGCATTGCGGCTGCCACGATGCTTCTACGTAGCATTGATGCTTCATCGATGAAGCACGATTGAAATTGGATATTCGATTTCTTATTGGGGAGAGAGTTTTCATATCGTGTTTACTGTTTCACTTCGCATGTGTGCTTTACAGTATACGTTAAAACTTGAAATCGAGCTATTTGAGTTAAAGTCGCTTGTAGCTTGAAATGACGTTTAAAGGATATAAGAATAATAGAAAGCTAAAATTCAAAAGTGTATATATACATTACTAATATATAATGCCTATAATATATAATATAATAAATAATAATGCCTATATATTGACTAATTTATCAATTAATTAAATCCGTGTATATCAAGTTTTCTATAATTTAGTACTTTCGTGTAACTACAGAAATTTGATGCAATATAAAACTTGATTAAAACAGCGATTCATTAGGAAACAAGAATAATGATGCAAATATTTTTTGTAGCCATTATATAGGATTTCGATCGCATAATTAATCAGTATCAACTTACCAGTCTTCAACGGAAGAACATAAAGAAGGGCAGGCGGTACATAGACCGCAATCATGATCATTTTCATGTAGACGGTCAGACTGCCGTACATCTTCGTTAGTCGTCAAAAGTCGCGATGAGAAGCGTAAAAGAAGTGCACTAGCCAGAAGTATCTGCGACAGAAATCAGAATACACTCGTTTTCGCATGGTTGGATCAATTTCGCGTGGGACTAACCTGATTGAACCTAACGCGGGATAATTGCTCAACTCACGACTTTAACCAGCCCGCTTGATTCTCTGTAAATGCTTGAAATTGACGCTTGGATTCTTTCCAGATTAACTAGCTGTGCCCCTCCCTCCCTTTATCTATTTTCTTAGATCGACTTAGACTGCCACAACATATTATCTTTCTTCTTTTCTTTTCTTTTCTTTTGATCTTTTAAAGCCCTAAATCGCTGGCTATTATATTTTGTACACTCAATTACTCTGTAAGTCATAAGTACATATGTTTTACAACGTTATTTGTCATATTTCAGTTAAACCCCAGAAAAGCCAAAAATATATTTGCAGCGTGTTTTAACGCGTCCCTGGCAAAGATCTCAAAAACGAGTTGCGACACAATTTAAAGCGACAAATAGCACCGCGTGTCTCGTTGTGGTAACACACGGTTCGCCAGCTTTTTAAAAGCGCTCTCCGTTTGCTTTTTCCTCTCTTCCCTGTCTCTTCGTTTTTTCTTAACGAGCAAAACCATTTTCGCGAGGACGAGAGTACGGAAATGACGTACTGGCAATTTTGTTTTGTGATAATACAAGCAGCTTGGTTTCAGTGAATTAAACTTGGCCCCCAGCTTCTACTTATCCCTACCTTCCTTTCCTTTATTTTCCCTTCTATATCGGTTTTGCGGTTTTCCACATTTCCATCACAATAAACCATGTTTTTTCTCGCTTTTACATGTTAGCCAATGATTCACGGCAAAAGCGTCGACTGTAAAAATATTTGTAGTTGCAATAGCAACAAGTATGTTTTCTCAAATAGAAAATATTGGGAGCGTACACGCTGGCAAAACAATTCATGAATAGCTCGTCCTCTGCTTGTTATTTGTTTCGATACTGTGAGCAAACAAATTCATGAAACATACTGGTATAGCGTAAAATGAACATAAAAGTTTTGCGTACACTTGAGAGCTGAACTTTGGTTGTTATACGTATATTATACATATACGCACACAGTTATGTATATGTATATATATATAGAAAATTCTTTAGAACCTTGAGCTTAATAACATATTAAAATCATTAACATTAAGGAGGTGAACTTTACTTACCAATTACCAAAGTTTCTTCCGCCAAATAATACATAAAAATTGAAAAAGATAATGTAACTAGTTTTAACTTTTTTTTGTGTTATAATTTGAATCACTCGATTTATCCGACTGAGGATGGTCGATCGCAATCTCAATTTATACATATTCTCATTGCATGAAATAGATCACATGAGGGATTTTCAAAAGTCGATGGAATATTAATGGCGATTAATTATTTACAGGTGTATTCTGTGCGGCTAAAGCAGTCACCTAATGAATTATTGAGTACCAGGAATGTTAGCGGTAAACAGGATTGCGGCTGTGAATGATTCTCTAATGTGTATATTAGAGATGAATTTGATAATTTATGCTCATAATATGCAATCCGCTTTTAAGTGGAAATCATAATTAACAATTTCTGTTTGATCAAATATGAAGAGCAGATAAATCGATACGCTTAAATCAATATTAGAATTTCTTAACATTTTTATCAAATATTTTAGCACTGTAGAAGCGTCGTAGTAGAGAAATATTAGGTTGTTCCAAAAGTTTCTTTCGTTTTATAAGAAAGTAATAGATGTACAACATTTTTCGCTTTATATTATTTTATTGAATTACGTGTGATCCACCTTTTTCCAATTTAATATAAAATAATATAGAATAACATAACTGTCATTTCTTTATAAAACGAAAGAAACTTGGGACAACCTAATAGGAATTTACTTTTATTATTCATTATAAAAATGGATTGTTAATCCTCTAGGAGATACGAACAATATAATTGCAATTAATAAGGAATAAACTAGCATAACTTAAACCAGCTTTTGCAGAAAGCTATTAGCTGAAGATGTTTATTAAACAATGACAACATGAATTTTCTTAAGTACCCCATTTGGTACTTAATCTACTTCGTAAGTACTGTGTGTCCTAGCCTTCAAAGGATGCAATTTTAACCAGAATGTTTCACATTACCTACCCGTATTATTTCCTTGTAATATAATTTATATTTACATTATCTACGTTACGTTACATTCTACGCGTTAGTGTAATGTGATTTTTATTTCTAATCGAAGTTATTCAAAATTTGTAGTATCTCAATAAAAAATTAACAGCCTGCAAAAACTTCACAGAAGCATTAGTATCTTCGAAACTATTTAATTCAAATGGCTAATATTCTTTAACAATATGCACTCGACGACGTTTATCGAGAGAAGTATGTGACGTAATAGTTAAACTTTCAATTCATATACATATATCGTTTATGAAAAAGTAGTCATTCTGCTTTTGTGATCTGTGACACACTATAAATTCTCATAAGCTAACTAACGCGTAATCTTCTGTAACGTATTAATATAATATAGGTATGTATATCTCGACTTTGAGCAACCAATTGGTGCTAAATAAGCTTTAGTACATACTTCTTACACGTAACAAAAGACCAGTTAACATCTCTGCTCTTAAAAGAAAAACGAAAGAAGCCCTGAAAAGCTGCAGAGTTCAGGTCGAATAACACCAGCTCAGATAAATGACCCTCTAACTTACCTTTGTCCTCATCGACGTCAGTGATTTTAAAGCTAGTTATAAAGTGCACTTCTCAGCCAGCGTCCACGGCAGTCAATATTATTTAACGGGTCTTAACGCGATGTAAAAAGGGAAAAAGGAGGAAAGAAGGAACAGGGAAGCAAAGAGAAGAAACGAATTTTTCATTTTCTCGAAACTGGATCAAGTTTCAGGCTGCTCGCCAAAGAGTCTGTAGCTAACGAGACAAGATTAGACAAACCACGCTTTAAAATTTCCACAGAACTGTAATAATCCTCGAAATCAATACGATTCGTCGATCCATCGCCTGATTAAAAAATGAGATAGGATGAAGCTCACTAGTCGGCCTTTGAACTTTCAATAGCGCTTACGGCTCGTATACTCTAGTTTGAATGCTACAATGTAAGCCAAGTCAGCTGTAACTAGCGTTCGCGTGATTGTCGCTATCTATTATTCACGCGTTACACGTTCACCAGACAAACGCGTCTACCGGTTGACATTGTTTTCTGTCCTGAGTTTCAAAGCAATTATGTTGCTTCGTGTAATCAAATCTCGCCAAACTAACGATAAGTTCTTGTTTGATCTTACACAGTTACTAAAACTATACAAGTTAAACCAATCTAGCCTAAACAAGTAATGTCGTTATATATTCTTTTTTAAATCTATATATTGTTTAATAAATCGTGGTTAGGATATAGTAGCTGACAAAAATATTCGGACAAATATATTTGTAGAAACATTTTAGGAGTGTATTATGCATAGTGGCACCATTTAATACTGTACTGTGACTATCATGGTCGTGTTGGTATTATTCGAAACTAATCTGAAAATCTGTATGGAATTTGTAAGATATTTAGTACGAGTACTGTGCATTACTGATATGTACACAACCGAGACGAGATAACGAAGGTACTGCTCTCCATCGTTCATCGCTACGCGTTGCTAATAGCAACGTATAATGCATATATATCTCGCAAAGACCATAAAAGTACCCAATGGAACCACGTTTAATATTTGATAATAATGTTCCATTACAGTTTCGTCATTTTCAATTAATTAAACACGACCCTCTCTTTAAAAATTAGAAGATAAAATACGTAATACAAATCTACTCGAAATCTTTTAAACCTTACGGACGACTACTTATGGTCTTTAAAAGCAGCAGGGATTAGCAGAATATTAACTGCGGATTTTTCTTGGACCGCAACATGCAATATGAAATATGGTTATTAAAATGTACACTGAAAATTTCATATCCATAAGATACTCGTGCTTGTAGAACCATGAAAATGAATTCTTAACCCAAATAGTCGACCGCGATACTCGAGAAATTTTGTGAAGCTGACGTCAATACCAATATGTACCGTCGTTATGTGCTATTATTTCGTGATAAGCCGTATTGATTGCACTTCCATTTCACGGAATTAATTTTCCACACAAAAAGTGATAACGATAATCGAAAAAAGAAAAATATACTACCACTTTTCGTATCAGCATACACAAGCGCACTCGATTTTACACGAGTATACAATTTGCAAATTCGACGGAACGATCGGATTTAATTATTTTTTCGATATTTCAGGCACACATCGAACGTTGAAATACGGCGAAATACAAAATGTACAAACCACTCTGGACATTAATTAACTTTAAACGTTATTGATTAATTAAAGAAACCAACCATTGTGTTGATTTTTACATTTTGAAAAATTGTTATCCACTTTTGCTTTGTTTAAAAATTGCAAAAAAATACGTTTATTGTAAGTCACGAATATCTCTTTTATTTATTTAAACTTTAGATCAAATATTACAATTTATAAATATATCATTTATTTAGATATACTTGTAATATCTGTTTTATAAGTTTGCACAACCATTTATCTATTTATCTATTTTATTTGCACATAATCTTTAAAGACTGATTTTGTAAAGAATAAAAAATTGTGATTCTATTTAAAAACGATCGTGTCAGACTCAAGTGATAAGCGATATATATTTCAGCGATATATATATATTCAGATTTCACCATCACATAAACGGTGCTATTGGAAACGTTCCACAATGGACGTCTTACAAGCGCCTGCGATGTCCATCATATGTAAAGCAATACCACTGAATCACGGCCGCCATTTAGTGATTAAGGTCGATCACTTAGAGTTGTTAATCCGACATAATGACGAGCAATACATCGAAGACATTATTGGAAACACAGTTACAGTTTAATTTCATTGAGCTTATTTGCAAATAAATGTGTACAATATATTTTAGAGGTTTTAAATATTATTGCTGACTAAACTTCGCGTCTGCGCATCATCTTTCTTTAACTTTTTTGCATTTTCTTATCGACGCATGAAGACGAAATGCGTAAATTTTATTATTTATTTAAACATTACTATATTGTGCTCAAAGTAGCGGAATATCGTTCTATTATCAATATATGAAAAACTAAAAGAATTAAAAAAGAATTAAAAAAATATGTAGTTCAATCAATACTTCGTGTATTTTTCTATCTCCACAAGACAATATCCGGACCAGTTACGCTTACAGTATCAACAAAGATTTGTCCAGCCATGCGGAATAAGTCGTACTCAGTAGTTTAAAAGTATTAACCGCACGAACTCCAGAAACACTTTTGAAGTAACTTTCGAACCAATAAATCCCCGAACTAAGAACTGTCATATTTCGTCTCTATTTATCGAATATTGTGAGAAAATGCAAAAAAAAGAAGTTAAATAGAAAAAGTACTTGACAACTTAAAAGAAAAAATCTCGAAAAATCTCTTAATACTTTTTACTGTCGTCTTGAGACGCACCATGTGTTAAGCTTCTTCGTAGTTACAACTTTTACCGCAGATGTAACGAACTGACAAATGCTTCGAATGGCGCGCGCGCGTCAACGCCTACACTTAAATTTTAAATAAATGTTTAAAATAATACATTAAATGTATTAACTTTCTTGCGCAATTTCATTTAATTTCTTACGATATGGAGGGTTTAATTACGTTTAAGATATCTATTTGAATCTTTTAAATTCGAAGTTTTTTAAAAAATTACCTTAAACTTTATAAAATTAAATCGTCTTTCCACTTTGTTGTATCATAAAACAGTTACTTAAATTCAAACCTTACCGTCGTCTTAAAATATTCTATATTTTCCTCGTCTTAAAAAATCTCCCTACAGAAAGAATAAAGAAGAATAAATTCCCATACGTTAAATTTCGCGTGATTGATGGAATACATAACGATAACGAGAACTAACTAGCGACAACAAGCAACCATTAGCAAGGACAACTGGCGACTATAACTGTCGTCTCTATGATGTATGGCGACTAAGGAGAACAGCCAGCAACTACGGATTACATGTAACAACCAACTGCCCCACTTCTAAAAGGCAACTAACTTGCAAACCCTTTGATGGTTTCTGTAGCGTGATATACCCCTTGAACGTGGTTAAAGAATGTGGTCGCCGCTGGACAGCGGTTTGACAGCAGAGCGATCTCGCCAATTCAAAGCTTGACATTACAAACTACCCAGAATCATTAGGCTCGTTATCGAGCATCTAGCTTTCAGAAGGTGCTGTATCATATGATATGACTTCACGATATTTTTATAGCAAGAAGAATGGCCAACCTCTAACAAAACAAATTTTTACTAAGTGCTGCATGTGAGCTGCAGGCCGGCCTACGAGGGAAATTTGACGAATGAATAAACTAAAATATATACGAATATATTCGTTATATCATAAAATGCTCGCATTATGTTCTCTAACACCATAGAGGAAACTAAATTTATATATTAAAAAATTGGAATACCTGTTATAAGAGAGTTAATTAAATTCTAACCTATCGATGACTCCATAAAAACCTTTATTTCCTAAAAATGTATATCTTTCAAATTCTCCTTAGAAAGTATCATAGAGAAAATATGAAACCTGAAAAGTACATCACGCTGATGCCTCGATCAACCCTCGTGCTTCGCAGTCCATGTGTCCGAGCGATGAATTCCCTCCAAACAAGGAAAAACCAAAGGGAGGTCTTCTTCGAAGGACGTGAGAGGGTAAGGGAAGCAACGGGAACGATGATCACGCGATATACTGGCGGCGTACGAATAGAACGGCTGTTGCGAGAGAGTTCGCAAGAAACAAGAAGAAAAAAGGAATCGTAGGCCGACGCGACTATACGCTGTCGACGGACAAACAGCGACTGAGCCTAACTGAAACGAACTCTGTCGCAGTATGAGCACGGGCTACGTTCGCGGGTCGATCGAACACGTTCTGCGTCTCTCCTCGGCACCGGCGTCAAAACCACCCCCGACGAGCGCAACGCACTGGTGCACCTGCAATATTAACCACTGGTCTTTCCTTTTTCGCGCGATATTATATCAGCACCTATGATACCATTTCAAAGACCGCAATCAAAACATTAAATACCGCATTAAAGCCATACAATAATTCGCAATATTCATTCGTAAACGTTATTGTATATGTGCTTAATTAATCGTTATTATGTTTCGAATTATTTGCTACCTCGTATTCCATAAGCAGATATATGGTTCATTTTCACCTCAAGTACGATATAATTTGTAACAAATATTTATAATTCACAATGTAAAATATTTATAATTCATTGGAAATATTTTTCTATCACGGTATAGTGGTCAAATTTCACATAAATCACAAACATATGGTAGTCAGAAGCTATACTCACGACATGACAAATCATGAAGATGTCATGAAAAATGGCGTCCGTCCATATATATTCAAACGCAACGAACAAGTTCGAACTTTTCGAGAACAAACGATTTGTTCGATAACATCTGTCGCGAGCTTCTCTTGCTTTAACGATAACAATTGACAACTAAAGCTCGAGAGGCTCGTAAGGATGAACAGCGACGAGTATCTAGAAGCTACGTACTCACCTGGGCAAGGAGACTCCAACACCAAGGACGTTGGAAGTTTCGAGAAGCGAAGATGGAAACTGAAGTAGCACGTCAGGTCAACTCCGGCGAAAACTGCTAAAGAAAGAAAAATCCAACTAATTTGTTTCCAACGATAAAATGAAATTAATTTGTTTCACAAATTATTAACTGGATATTATTCAAAAATTATTCAAAATTCGCTTGATTGATTCACGACCCGGGACATTTGGGTCATACCATTTTGGTAATGGACGAAAATGGCAGAAGGAAGAACGACCGTTTTTTTCATATTTCTCTTTCCCCGGGAAACGATGGAATGCCCGAGCACCTTGTTTCATTTCTTCTCGACATCAATTTCAATCTTTTTAAACGAAATATAATCTGAACGATGAAAAGTTCATTCAAATAATGTTCCGCGCCAGACACTCACGAAAATTAAGAAGAAACACGGAAAATTCGCGAATAAAACGGATTTCTTTGTCCCAGTGAGATAATAAATCTCGTACACGTATTGGGTTTTAAAATCAATATATCCACCAATGTGCACTCGTTTAACAAGGGTGATGGAACGTGCCAAAAATCTCTCAAGAGGGTCTTGGCAACGGAAGAGTCGAAAAGGTCACAATTATGAATGAAAAATTCGAATAGTTGCTGATTTTACAGTCGAAACCGATAAAGAACTCCAGATATTCCCCCAATTAATTTACAATAAATTCGCGAAAATGATCGATTGCTGACGTCATTGTATTCTAGAAAGATTGTAAAACGATAAGAATTTCTTGAAAAAACTTATATTCGATGATAACACTTCTAATAAGAGTACTAAGAGGAGCGATTCTGTACTCACCTTCCTGCCTCGAAGTACCGAACGCAATTAACCGTCCGCCCAGGATGGAACCGTTCGGAACTTTTGTAAGTCACTGCACGGCCGCTGCTTATGGTGGAAATGTAATAGATATAAGTACAGAGCGCGTGAGCGAACTAAAAGCGCGATAGAGAAGTAGAGAGAGGATGTTCCGTCCTAGTCTAATGACGCGCACTTGTACAGGAAATATGTAACAGCGGTATACGAGCAGCGTCAGTGTCCACTAGTGTGCATGCCTGATTAAACAAGGACAGGAAGTATCTATACATGGTGTTCTCTTTCTATTTCCATGTTGCATCCATCTTACTATACAGTACACACACTCAGCTATTCTATCATTATATTTGTGCGTTGCTTATGTGTGAACCAAACATTTCCATGACAACAAATCGTTTGTCTCTTGTTTGATGCTCGGTTTTCAACGGAGTTGGAAGAATTTTTTAAGAGAAACGTAATGGACGGGTTGTTTTTAAAGTAATAAACGGAAATTCTCGTATCCATTGAGAAACGATAAAAATTGAAAGTGTCACTATGAACGGTGATTTATCGATGCAAGGTAGTATGAATAAGATATTTTATAATCTGCGAAAAAAGGTAAGGAATATTCTAGATTTTAGATTTTAGAATTTCCACGTCACAGACGAATGTGTTTTGTTATTTGATTTGTAATATTGCTGCAGTTCTCTTAATAGCTGTTTGTTTCATGCGATACTCGCACATAGTATCTATGACTTTTGCTTCTAACAATTTTTATAATTAGGCTGTATCAAATATTTTTAACGTTCGTGTTTCATGAAAAATCATGTGTAACTCGTTGAATTCGCAAATGTAACAAAAAATTACATGAAAAACCTTATATTATTGTAATGAAAAAATAATTATATTAGGAGGAGAGGCGTATTTCGGAACGTCATCGGAACATATTATACCTTGTATGTGATTATTTGGAACACAATGGGTGAGTATATTATAATTGAAATATATTCCTAGTTCCAATTCTTTTGAATAGTGTCAGTGACCAATCGAAATAGAAATCAGTGGACATCATGGAGAGAGAAGGCGAAACCAAATTTGAAAATTCGACATCGGTAATTCAGTAGTTAAGAATAACTCAATCGATTATGTAGATTAACTAGTTATAAACAAATATATGAAGTATAAATTCAAATTATTCTTATCCATCTAAAAATTGGAAATTAAAAAGCAGAAGACAAGAAATTATCTTCGAGAATTTATATAGTAAATACATTCTTTTGCCTGTCTTACCTAGAGATAAAACAGTTGTTTGATGGTTATCTTATAGTGTTCAGTCATTGCGAAAAATATTTTTAATTAGTTAAAAACTATAATTAATTAAAACCTACATTTTTTTATGTATATAGACGTTAGCGATGTATTATTCCGGGAAGCTCGTCTATCTCCCGAACATCGGGTTTGCGACAACATCGATTTGGAAATTATCGTTGCAGAGTATGAAAATTATTACAAGATGAAATTTCAAAAATATCCCATATTGTGTAAGAAAATAACTGGAAGGGGAATGACGAGGGAAGTGACAAATGCAAGCAAAACGTAAGAATTTAAATGATTTAACGATATTAAACGGTATTTAACGTATTCAACGTATCGTATTCAACGTATCGTATTCAACGTATCGTATTCAACGTATCGTATTCAACGTATCGTATTCAACGTATCGTATTACAATATGATCCAGTGTTTGTAGAAGTATTGAGACAAAAGCCAAATCTGTTAGTAAACAAGCGAGAAGTGAGCCTGTGAAAGAGACGAATCTACAGCAGAAGACAATACGAATCATATTAATCTCGCAATGACAGTGACGTCAATATTCCCCAATGAGAGTGATGGATGTTCATCAGAAGAGCTATTTAACGTCCCAATGGAACAATCCATGCAATCGAAGATATTGAAATGCATTGAAAAGTTTTATTCAGATAATCCGGAATTACGAAAGATTGCTGAGGACATCTCATGCGTAAGTTATTTTCGATTAATATACGTATCGTAAAGCTTTTAAACGATAAAATTCCCGTCGATAAACCGTCCAACGTATATCGACGATGACGTGATTTCAGTAACGCTTCAAATATCAAATTACGTAACACTTACTTAATATAGAGAAGACGCCATTTTATCTTTGTATCGTCACAGGAGATCATAGTAAACAAATTAAATGTACATTGGGATGACGTTATAGGCCTAGAGGAATGTAAAACCGCTGTTAAGGAGGCCGTTGTGTATCCCCTTAAGTATCCTATCTTTTTTGATGGCCCGTTTTCCCCCTGGAAAGGTATTTTGCTGTACGGCCCACCTGGTACAGGTAAGATACTCGCATTCTTTTCATTTCTGTACGTGTTTACAAGAAATATACAAAACAGGGAAAACGAAGTTAGCGAAGGTAGTCGCGACAGAATGCCATTGTACCTTTTTTAACATAACTGCCAGCTCATTGGTCAGCAAATGGAGAGGCGATTCCGAGAAGTATATACGTGTAAGTTGCTTTGTCTATGTAAGTTTCTTTGTTCCTTTGTCTATGAAGGAGAGATTCTAGGTATAAAAAGATTTGATTTTATTTTTCGTCATTTATATATAAATAGAATAGTTGTTTGGAAAACGAAATGATATCATATTCGTGATGAGGCAATGAATTTAAGGAATTTGGAATATAATATTTAATGAATAATACATTTGTTAAACTGAACAGGTTTTATTTGAACTTGCCTATAGTCATTCGCCTACAATTATTTTTATCGACGAGATTGACTGGATCGCCACAAATAAAGGAGACTGTATATTGTCTGAACCTGCAAAGAGATTCGGATCAGAACTTCTTTCTAGATTGGATGGATTAGTGTCTAATGAGAATTCTAATGTAGTTCTTCTAGCTACAACTAATTCCCTTTGGTACGTATATCACGTTATTTCAATGTTTTCTAAGTAGAAAATATCGTAATATTTCTCCAAATTCCAAATATGTTATTGTGTTGTTTGAAGTATTCCTTCATTATTATTAGTATAATAGAACGATAATATTTATTGTAAATATGTTATTAGGGGCATGGATGCAGCTTTACTCAGGCGTCTCGAAAAGCAAATATACGTATCATAACCCAATGAAGTTGCTCGACTTGGTATATTCAAATTATACCTTAGCAACCACTCATTAGAAAATACAGATATTGTAAACCACATAGTAAAATGTACTGAAAGATATTCTTGTGCAGATATAAAATTGCTTTGTAAGCAAGCGTGGCTACTAGAAATAAGCCCGATATGGAGGAGACTTGAAAAGAAAGAAACACCTGTTACCACTTTGAAATATGAATTAAAAAGTTATGAAATATTAGCAAAATTGTTAAAAAAAATGTCACCTACAGTTATGCAAATAGATAAATATGATACGTGGAACAAATAAATACGCAATCGTAAGGACAGATATCGAAAAATATAAATAAATGGATTATCGTTCGAGAAATCATTCGCATGTGTGTGCATGTGTGTATGCGCGCATGTGTGTGCGCGCATGTGTGTCATGTGTGTCATGTGTGTGCGCGTGTGTGTGCGCACGCGCTATAGGCTAAGTTTAAAATGTTCGGTTGTATTATATCCTTGTATTATATATGTCGGAGATGAAAGGAAAACCGGAGCCTTCCCTTTGCAATTTTGAGGAAGCCTTCTAATGCTTTAGCCTAGATTTTATCATAACTGTAATTAAGCAATTGTCATTTGTAATTGTTTGATATTTGTGAAAGCGAAAGTGGGTTCGAGGTGACAACTGGTCGCCGAACGTAGCCACGGTAACGGGATAAACGTTTTGCCTAACGAAGGTGTGGATCGGTTGTATTGTTCTCCCTAGAAATCACATAGAATTGTACTTTAGAGATGTCGATATAATGGGACACACGTTGTATTAGGAATCAACCTCCAGACAGAAACTGCCTAGCAACGGCGTTTGAATCTTTCTCGATGTTTCCAAAGAGTATACAACAAACTTTTGACAGAAATTGCCTAGCAACAACGATTGGAACCTTCTCGATGTTTCCAGCGAGCATATAACAAACAAATGCAGTCGTATAGCGAAAAAGATTTTCATCAGATATTCATTCGTGTGATTGCCTTGGAAAGTGATACATCGAGCAATTTACCGAGTGTCTCAGCAATTGTAGTTTGTGTTTAAAATTATTCTACACATAGTAAAGAGTTATCCCGTTGACCGTGGATTCGTTTGAACCCCGGAACATTGTTAATAGCGTTAATTAAATTCATTATTCGTGAAACCTATCAATCGTTAATATCATTATACGTTAAATTCATTATTCGTAAGACATATTATTCGTTCCTCTTATTGTTCGTTAAACTTATTAATCTTTAATCTAATTATTAGTTAAACTTATCATTTGTTAATCTTATTATTTATTAAACTCATTATTCATAATATTTCGTAAAATCTTTTTTATTCGCGTAAACATATTCTGTTTCGTAAAACAATGGCTAATTATTCGTTCCTCTTATTGTTCGTTAAACTTATTAATCTTTAATCTAATTATTAGCTAAACTTATCGTTTGTTAATCTTATTATTTATTAAACTCATTATTCATAATATTTTGTAAAATCTTGTTTATTCGCGTAAATATATTCTCTGTTTCGTAAAACAATGGCTAATTCAAACGAAGGATCATTACGCGCCTTAAATCCTAATGATAACCCGACATATATATGTGAGTGTATTTTATCAAAAATATGTTTTTTATGTTTTCTTATCTTAGTAATTATTTTTAAAAAAGTCTTAAAGTCTTATATGAAAATAAAGCTGTTCTTTATTTCAAATAATTGAAGTAAATAAATACAATGAGTTTTATATTTTATTATATCTTATATTATGGTTATATTGTTATTGAAAAAATTGATATAATCAACAGTTCTTCCTGTTCTCTTGATTGTTTCTTGCTTGTTTCAAACCATGATAATAACCTACAAAAGAAATAACATAGTCCATTGAAAATTTAATATACAATAAAATACTCATATGAAATAATTACCTGTGTAATATACCATGTAACCACTAATATACCATGACATCAACATACTTGAAAGTGCGTCTGTATCATTATCTGGTAATCTAGTACATTTTATTAAAATTTCGTATTTTTTTTCCAAATAAAATGTTAAACTTATTCCAAATTACTTATTAATATTAGAAGTATTCAGCATTCCATTAGAATTTTTAAATTCTACTTACTTGGCCATTAATTGTGGTGGTAAAGGAGGTGCAGGTGGCATTATATCAGTCATCGAATTGAAAGATGGTCCCGGTATGAAGTGATGTTTATACGCATTTGCTTCTTCAGAGTCACAATCCATTTTTCTACATTATATTTTTTCGAATTTACATTTGTAGAAAAATTAGTCTCACAAGTCTCATCGTTCTCTTCATTGAATTTCTCTTCCAAAGCTTTCTTTTGTTGTGCTATTTGACTTTGCAAACCTTCTGATTCTAAAAGAGAACTCAACTCGACTTTCTGTGTATTACCATAGCCTAAACACAGAGTAAAAGAAATTTTTGTCATTTAATAGAATGACTGAGTGCCATTCGGTTACTGTCCTTACAGGCAATGTATTAGAATTTCCCGTGCATAAATGTATATGTATAAATGTTTGCCTTGATATATGTAGTAATAATCACTCGTCTAATGAGGAGAATTATATTCCAAGCAGCTAATAATGAACAATAAGTAACATGCATGTTTATGGTTCATGACCCTATATCCCACGGGTCTCCCCATAGACATTGACAGGTACTCCTGCCCAGTTAAGGACCTGCTGAATGACACTGTGATAGACTATGCGAAAGCCTTTACTTCATATATATATGTATTTTTAGTACATTTCTTAATTGACATAACCATCATGCTAAAGGTATTACCTACAAATTTTACAACACATGTGCCATTGTTTTCATAAATTTTTTAAATTATAGCTTCACAAATTTCTCCATCCTCTGAGTATATTGCACGACAAGGTGCTCCTATGATCCATTTCTATAGAGAAAAGATGTGTATACAAATAAATATAAGTAAATAGCAAAATAAAATAATTTGCTTCTTAATCAATATATTTAATAATATTCTGTATCAAATTTGTAATATTCTATGAAAATCACAACCTTGTGTAATTTACTTGCGTGTTTAGGCTGCTTAAGATTTTGTAGGTTTTCTTTCGGTTGAGAATTTCCAACATCCATTCCCATTCGCTTGATAACTTCTTCTTTTGCTAAATTTATTGCTTTATCATATGCTTCTATTAATGCACTATCATCCCAAACATTATCATTGGCTGTGTCTGTATCCTTTTGAGATAGCAAATTATACGTTATTAATATTGATACAAGTATTTTATAATCAAACTATTACAAGTTATCATATATGTCATTTTTCAAACATTGACTAAAAGGTAATGGATACTGTTAATTACTATTATGCTAAGATCTTGTACTAAAATAATGTTAAAACCATTACGTTTCCATTACCATACATACGTTTCCATTTCCTCGTATAAAAAGAACATTCATATCATCTGCCATTTTAAAATAACATCATTTAAATATTGAATTTGCTTCTGAAATATTAATTTGTCTCATTTCTTTAACTCTAACACATTGTAAACAATGATGACATTATACCAACTGTAATACTAAAAATCTATTCCCCATTCATTCGAAAGATTATTTTTTGAAGCAAGGTTAACATTGAATGTTCCCAGACTTCAATAACTGTATTTTACTTTCTTTACAATATCTAACAATAAATTAGAATACTATAAAAAAATATTGTATGCACAAAAAACTGTTTATAGCGAAATAGCAAAAGAATTAATCACATATTATAACTAAAACGAGATTGTTAAGTAGATTATATTATACTGCATATGCGTTAGTGTTTCAGCTGGTAAATATAGTTTTTATATCTGAAGATAAATAAGATTTAATTCCATAAAATTGCATAATGAATTATACATCTATCTATTACTATTCGTATTTCCCCTTAGTTGTATGTTGTCAATAGCATCAATCACGAACATATAAATAAATATAGAAGAAACCGTTCGGAAATGGAAAGGGAAAAATGAACATGGAAGACAAGAAAGTTTTCTTCAGGTTTAGCGTATGCGTGATACTCTTTGAATGCCTCAGATAAAGATAAAGATACTCTGCTCATTTCTATTTGCTCCGCAGAACGAGAAATTTGTTGTCTTTCATATTGGTTTTTACGATTCAATTTTTGGGCAGTTTTCCCTAGCGAGTGTCGGTCCCTGTTTGATATAACCAGACCGTAATTT